>NW_020799121.1:323001-443472 GCF_003259725.1 Athene cunicularia | reverse complement strand
GGGAAAAAAAAAAAAAAAAAAAAAGGAGGTAAACGCTTCAAGCCCTGCGCATGGACAGCAAAGTCTCTGCCCATCCTGTACTTTGAATCTAGAGGCAAAGCAGGGAAAGGATGTATCACTGCCCCACAGCTCTCTGCAGTGAATTTACCAACACTTCAGTTTTCTAAAGCTCATTTTAAATGGTTTCCTTGATTATTTGAATCCAGTAATTGATTTATTCCTAAATCCCACTCATGCCTCTAAGTGCTCTCAAAGTCATTGTCAGCAATGCACACACTCCCAAGGTGTCTGAGCCAACTTGGCCTCGCAGTGCACCCTGTCGGTGGCCTGGACCAACAGCAAAGTCCTTGAGAGCAGTCTGCAGCATCTCTCTCTGACACTCAGTGGTCCCAGAGTTACAGAGCAGTATAAAGCCACGGCTTAGACACCTCTCAGGGGTGAACTGCCAGACCTAGATTAAAATATAATGTATGGGAGAGCAATGTCAACTCCGTCTCTGCATTGGCCATGGGCCCACAGCATGTGGCGGGACTCAAACCTGCTGTTATACACATGGGGGCCCAAGCAAACACCCACGGAGCTGCACTGATTCACCAAGCCCTCCTCTTCTGTTCACCGTCTGGCTTTGATTTCAATCCCCCCATGAAAGATGTGGGGGTGGGCAGGGGGCCTACACTGCAAATGAAAGATTGCTACACGAGGGCCTCCCAACTGTGCATTTCATTTTGTTGTCAGGTCTCTGAGATCTCCAAAAGCTGGTTATTTCAGGGCAATCCCACCTGAGTGCGCTGGCGACTATCCGCAGGTAGGATCCATCTCGGTGGCAGGCATGGGTGAGAGAGTGACACTCAGATGGGCACATCCAGGACGACGAGTGGGCTGTGATAGTGGGCACGTGTGTCACCTTGTCTCTGAGCCTTAAGTGGGAGCATGCAGCACCAAGGAGGCTCTGCAGTGGGTGAATTTCACCTGCTGATGCCACCTCATTGCCTTGCTAAATTCCTGCTGTCTTTCACCCACCAGCACTGCTCTTGGCATCATCAGCCCTTCAGTTATACAATGTTTAAAAAGAGAAAAAACAGCCACAGAACATAAAACCAAGGCAATGTAACCACAGAAACACCATTATTCACAAATTCAATAACCTTCAAATGTAGCCAGAGGTTGCAGCTCCACTAAAGCAGAGAACAACTTTTCCATACCACACCAGTGTGCACAAGCTTTGAATGTCTTGGCACCAGATCTGCAAGCCCACTTCCAGAAGTAATTCATCACTCTGATGAAAACAGGCACCATGGGAATACTTAACCAACCCACAAGAAAGTGCAAGTCTGTGCCAAGGTATGCATGGAGACGTATGTGGAGAAGAAACTCATGACCTCTTCCTAGGACGCTTCTGGGAAAGATTCACTATGAGTGGTGTATGCAAATAGCTCATGGTCCAGTGATGTCCTCATGGGTACTGGGGGCTCACTGCAGCAAACAGTTAAATCTGAATAACTTCCCACACTTGTGGAGATGGTTTCCATGCTTCATTTAGCACTCCCTCCCTGCAGCAGACATCTGACAGCTGCAGCTGGCCATTTCCAAAACAAGAACCTGACAATTTGGGGAAAAGACGGAAAGCTTGAAAAGCCAATATTTGCTCCAGTTTCTCATCCCAAGGTAAGAACCAGTGTTTAGATCTAGGGTTTGGAGTCCCCCTTATCAGAACAGGGGCTGCAGCCTCCTTTGTCCTTACCTAAAACCTCACAAGCATGAAGGGCACCAGCAGGAGTGGGACAAGGAGCCTGCTTAGAGATGCTGTTCACCTGTACAAGATGTGAGGCACTGTGCAACCCGCGAGTGAAAACTACAGGCAGGTGAAGGTCATGCATATCTCCCTCCTAATTCACAAGAAAGACAAGGACTTTTGAAAATTATATGCATATTTTCAGTGCAATTGTTCTTAGATGTGCGTTCACAATGCCTGTAGCAGTGGAACAAGTCGCTCTGAGCGTGGGGTGAGGCAGGTTCCTCTCTCCCCTCACATCACTAGCACAGCTGCCCAGGCTCCCCACAACCCATTTTGTTCAGCTTCTTGCTGCAGCTTGGCTATAGATCCCATCCCTCCACCTTGACTGTCCAACGTATGGAGGAAGGGCATGGCTGGGAATGCATCCTTGTCCCAGGTTATCAAAGTAGCACTGCTACCCTGTACTGATGTCCAGCACCATACATGTATCCATACTCTCCATGCAGTTCCCAGCTTCGTATCTTCAGAAACACAGTGTTGCATTTAGCTGCCCTCATGTTGGTTTCAAGCATTTCCAGATACGAGGGGTTTGGGGAGCAGTCCTCCACTGACATCCTAGTAGTAAGCAGGCACTAGCAATGCTGAAGATAGTTTTTCCTTGTGTGGCTGCAGTGCTGCCATCCCAGTTCAAGGGCAGATACAGCCTTGGTCAGTGTCTATCTTTGACTTGCTGATAACTATATCTTCCACACCAACAGCTGGGATATTTACTATACCTGGCCCATGGCCAAAGCCTGGTGCCTCAGGAAGATGCTCTTTCAGACACTAGCCTGTGATACTTTAGTGAGTACAGCATACTGATTCTGAAGTCACTTCTGTGTCTAACTCCATTCTCCAACTATTAGCAACATTTAACTAATTCCAGCTTTACAAAGTCATTCTGTAATCTAACAAGGTCAATACATCTTCCCTTCTAGGCAAGTAGCCTGGCCTATTATATGTTATTATTGTTTAATTCTACCTTGAAAATCATTAGAGATTTGGAAAATTGTGTTTCTTCTCGTACCCTGTAGCTGGCCCTGAACATAGCTGCCGTCCTGAAAGATCCCAGTTCTGCCTCTGCCATGCAGTACAGCACATCCTGAATAAAATGTGCTAAATGAAGAGACCATTCCTCTCTCAAGCAAAAAAGTTATTATCTTCATTTCGATTCACACCTGTTTGTTGAGGCCAAAGCTAAGCTATCCACCCAGGCTCTTGTGCAAATCAGTGCTTCCTGAACAAGCAGTGTGCTCCAGCAGGCCCACCTCCCTGCCTTGGTTTCCAGGGCAGCTGGACAGCCTGCTCAGGTGGAAATGTCTAGAGGGACAGAGCTACATTTGAACAACTGTGCCTATCCAATGCTTTGTTTATGTGTCAGAGTCTTAGGCACCTTCCTGAAAGATATCCAGGCAAAACTCACTTGAGATTCGAGCACCAAGACCTTTTGCCTCCGTGCATGCTGGCTACCTGAGCTTCCATCACCATCACTGGAGGACTGGTGTTCATGGACAGGTGTTCAGCATCATGTCAAGTGCTCTGGGGGTCCCACTGGCCTTACAGCTCTGTCCCCAGAAGTCTGCAGACTGCACGTGCAGGTGCCATGCCGATTCCCCACATTCACAGCTGGCACCAAATGAAGACTCGGATCTCCAAGGCTTTGGACAGACCCTGACAAAGAGACACCTGCATTTAGTTTCATGCGGAAACCTCATTCCATCACTAGCAACCCAGCTCAAAGGCCTGACCCATTGCAGGGCCAGAGTCCTCCATTTCCTAAAATGCAAATGGTTTCTCATCCATCTTGTGCAATAACCACAGCCCCTCTATCTAAGTGTCAACATACCAGAAATTCCTTGACAGAGCACCTGTGTTACTGTCACTTTAAAGCACAGGGGAGCAAGGATCTCTTTCATACATATTTATTTTACAATCAAGACTTGCTAGTGTTTCAGCTCTCTCAGTAGCTTCTGGTAATCCTGCTGTGAAACGAGAGACACTGAAAGCCACATACCAAAGCTTTCACTTACTACTTATGAAAAAACACAGAACTCACCCTTTATTTAACCTAATTAAACAATTTCATAGGTGTTACTGTGTTCTCAGGGGGCTTCATCTTTTCATCTGCAGTTGTGAAGATAAATTTTGCTTTTACTCTTATGAGCACATTAGCTCTACATTTACCCCAATTTGTTGCCCTACCTGTAGGATTTGTTCCTGAACTGAGAAGCATTTGCAGCATGGGGCTACAGCATATATGAAGCACGGAGCCTTTCAGTGTTTCCCATGCTGTGCCTTTTTGCTTGACCATTCATTTAATTTGCTGCACAGACCACATAATGTGGTTTTAGCTCTCCAGCACGTGTAGTAGCATGTCACAGATACAGCAATTTCATGTGCATGCTCAGAAGTCAGCCCACCTCAGCCAATACCTCTTGTTTGTCTTTGCTCTGTGTACCCTGCAGTAACATTAACAAATCATTTAAACTCTCTCCAAAATCATAGTGATTTTCTAATTCAACTGTTTCATTCTAATTCAACTGCTTCATTTCTAATTCAACAGTTTCAAGTCATCTTTGACAGTGAAATGTGTTGCCATCCTTCACGGGTGCAAAAAAGGGATTCTTTGCATTTCGGCAAATGGTTTGTTTGAAGGTTCAGTACAGGCTACAAGACTGCGCAGTGAGATTCAGATGTTATTCCCCTATGACACTCTGTAAAATACTGTGTTTCTTCTCAGTTACAGTTTTAGCTTTCTGTAGTGCAGTGTGCTAGTGTCTTGGTACAAGCATCCCAGATCCCTCCTGAATGAGCAAACAAGTTAATTTTTTCCAGGCACTTTAATCCTTCCAATCCTAAATGAATCCCTGAATTTAGCACTCTCACACACCCCCTTTGCCTGTGATGATGCACGTGGGAAGAGTCAGAGCCTGAACAGTTTGGGGAAAGCTTCTTAAGGGCAGCCAGCCTCCCTGGCCACCGAGCCCTTTGAAGTACCATTCTCAGGAGCAGAGCCAGGCACTGGCATGCCTGGGCTGACATCTGCCCACAGAAATGGCAGCGTACAGACATGGTCTGCATGGCTTTGGGGAGGTGAATAGCAACAAGCACCTGCCAAATCCATCAACACCAAGAAGCCACGCAGGATGCACTGGCAGGACCGTTTTCAGCCTGGGCTGAGCTCACTCTGGATGAAGAGCTTGACATGCACCATGGGGCCCTTGGGCACTACAGCACCTGTCTAAGTGTTCCTCATAAGAATAGCTCCCACAAATTTGCTATTTCTGGCCAGCAGGCCACGGTGTCTCTCCTCTCCAGCTGACTGCCTTCAACACTACTGAGCAACCTCTGGGGCTGCTCCCCTCCATACCCACCCCCTGCAAGACCCCATCTTTCACAGAGTACCTGTGGAGCTGCAGAGGCTCCAGCTGGCCCCCTTGCCGGCAGACATACACCACTCTGCAGCATTCAATATAGAGCTACCATGAGAAACCATCATCCAGGATGGATGAATACCCTGGGTTATGTTTTTGGCCATCCTGATGGGTAGCATCACCAGAGCTCTGGAAGGAGCAATGAAGGTGGGCTGCAGAGCCATCACAAGCAGCAGGATGTGCTGAGCAGCGCAGTGCAATCTGTCCGTTCTGGTGAGATGAGTTTGCTGAACTGCTTGAGCTGAAATGCAGGAATGCACCTGAGAACCCAAGGGTCCTGCTTCAGGGGTCCTGGAAGATCTTTACCCTGATATGCACAGACCCTGAGGAGAAGCCTGGCTCTTACTGAAAGTCTCTGTACAAGATTTCCACCATAAGGCTTCAGTTAAAAGACTCCTGACCAGAATATTGGAAGTATGGACAGGGCAGGCATAGCAGCAGGGGCACTCTGGCCAGCAAACTGCCCTCTCTTGCAGCACAACCACAAACTGTTGCTGCAGGAACTGTATTTTTCTCTATGAATTGCTCTGGAGCCCCCTGCACTGCCTGTTGCACATGTTTCTGAGTTCCTGCTGGCCCTGATCTGGTACCAGAAGCTGTATCACTTCGTTAACTTAGTGGTGTGTCCAAAACAGCCATCAAAGGTGAGTATTGGTGTGAGTACAGAGAAATGTAGCATGGTTACCCACTCTGAAAAGCAGATAGGTCAGTGTGGTATGAGCTGCTGATCCATGTTGTCTGGAGAGAACTTCTCAAAAAAAGGTCTGGAAGTGGGAATATGTTTTGCCTCTCCAGGGGTAAGCTGGAGAGCTAGTCTGGACCTCGTGGGACTCATGACTGCCCAGGCAGTCCTGTGGAAAATGGCTTTTTAATACCGAGAACGTAGTAACCTGGGAGGCTCAGGCAGATGTTTTACCAGACTGTGTTGTCTTTGCATTGACAGGGAAAATATGTCAGAGCAGTTGTCTGGGAGTTTGGGAAGGTGAACATGAAACTTTTTCTAAACAAACAGAGAAACAGAGTTGCAGGCTGCTTGGACGACAGGGAAAGGGAAGACAGCTGCATGCACATCTCTGGGGATCCCATCAACTGGGGAAGAGCAGGATCTGTGCAAAGCACAGGGTGGGATTAGTGGGATCCCAGAGCACATCCCTATCCCCACAGAGCCCCATCTGTGGGCACACAGCAGGTTGTCTGTGCAGAGGGGTAACCAAGCTCTCAGATACCCTTCTGGTTTCTTCCTAAAACCCTGAGTCGTGGCATTACAAACTGTCACAGATGCCAAGTGCTGTTAGTGGCTGGGAAATAGAAATGGGAAATGTACCAATGCCAAGCTCCATCATGAGATGGAAGTGGATAAATTCGGGTTAAATCTTAGTGGTTTAAGTCATTGCTTTATCTCTCACTCATAGTTGGAGCCTGGGTGCTGGACAGCCAGGTGGCTAACTCAGCTCCTGCAGGGACCTCCAGCACTTGAAAGGCTGGATAACCCCAAGTGTAGAAAAAGCACAGTGAATGATCCTGAGAAAAGCAGGAGATGGGTCAGAGATGGGAGGATTTCCCCACAACAAGGGGATGGGATCAAGCTGCCTCCATGATAGCAGATTTGGGATCACAGATGTGTCACAAGGACAGGCAGGACTGTGCCTCTGCACAGCATCCCATAGACCCTGGCAGCATCTTTCTGCTTTTGCCTTGTGGTCTTGAGCTCATTCCTGATCTGTCTGCTCTGCAGCACCATGGCGCCAGACCCCCTGCCTCTGCATCAGCTCAGCCTCTGCTTGAGGAGTAGCAAGTGACTGGGGCATTCACAGTATACGCTGTTTCGGGACAGACGCTGCTGCGTCCTGTAGGCTTCTGGTGTGACATGGGATCTCTCATCTCAGGCTGGACACCCTATTCCCAGAGGAAGGTTCAAAAGAGGAGCGATGTGAAACCAGTTCCCACATCTGTGGCTTAGTATGGTTTTCCTTATCTCCATGGATAAGGATGAAGATTGTCCATGGTGCCAGACCTGTGCTCCAGCCTAAGAGCCATGGTTGGAGGAGACACTCCAGGCCAGAAGAATGTTCCAGGGAGTGAGGAAAGAGAGTGGACTGCGTTGAGTTGAGATGTCTGGTGGAAGAGGTGCACAAGAACCAGCACACAAGAGCAAAGCCATTCTCAAGGGGGATTAGGAAGCATCTAAAGGTGGAAAGGGGATGAGAGGAGGATAGTGAGGGAGAGAGCAAGAAAGGCTGTGACTTTTTACTGGGTTTAATTACACAGTCACATTCTGTTCTCATTCAGGCTCTATGCAATGCATGGTTTGGGCTCGCTCTAGAGACTGTGTAGCAAAGGAGTATCCTTCACTCCCTGGGAAGACCAGAAAAGCTTTACTGAACAAAGTGATGGATTGCATGAGAAGAAAGTGCACTCCCATGGGGGTTCCTTCCTACCCTTGCATTTCTTCCAGAATTTACAGCAGAGCTTAATTATTTCTTCCTCATTTCCAAGGTCCTCAGTGGGAGATCCTTAGGGTCAGGTTTGCAGAAGTGCTGAGCACTGGAAATGGAAGCCAACAGGAGCTATGTTTTGAACAGATGAAATGTAAAGAAATGCTAAGTCCACAGAAAATCAAGTACCAGGGCCTGCTGTGTAGGATGATATGAAAGCATCCAAACTCAGACTCTCTCTCATACTGGTGCTCATCTTTCTGCCTCAGTTCTCAAGGGAGAAAGTGCAAAGTCATTACATTGGTGTTTTGTGGAAATAAATTCGTTAGCACTTGAGAAGCATTCATAGACCCTGATGAAAGCACCAGAGAAACACCCAAGAGGAAATGAATAATTGTGTAGTCAACAGAGGGTTTAGATGGTGTGCAGCAAATAAAGCCTGAAGCACACATTGAATGGGGAGGATTAAGAGAAATATTGAATGACTACCCAGGCATGGGATGAGTTAGGGATTCTGTGGAAAAACTAGTATATGATCATGTAGTTAAAGACTGCATTGTAATGATCCTGCTCAAGAGTCTGGAGCTGAGGACAGCCTTAATTTTGGTGCTTTCTGCATTTGAAACACTTGACTTCGAGTGTAAGTGAACTTTTACTGTAGATTTTTAAATGTAATTCCACAAGTAAAGAGAAAGAAAAACTTAATGCTTAGGCCACAGGGAGCTAACTGACTCTCCTATCTTGCAGAGGTAAACACACTAGCTAGCATTTGCCTTTATTTAAGAAAGTGAAACAGAGGAGGGAGGATACATCAGCACTGATTTCCAGCTATGGAAAGCTGAGAGTTGCTAATGGATCCTAAATTAGCTTGAAAGACATTGTTTAGCTTCAAGAGATGTTCACTGTTTAAGCATTTTATGGACAGGAGGTATGTACATCTATAAATGAGAGTATTTCATTGCAAATATGAAATTTGTCATGGCTTAGCCATGTATTCGCAATTTTGTACGTTAAAAGAGTTGCATTCTCTATATACATTGTGAGTGTAAAAGCATGAAATTGCAGTGGGATGCACATTATTAGACACAAAAGCAAGGCTTATGTCGGGTAGTGAGGGAGATGAGGGAGACAATGGAGAACAGCTCTCAGGAATGGGGGAGGGACATGGGTAGACGGGGGTACTTGGATCTGCAGAGCTGGCAAAACACTCCCAACAAACAGGGGAAAAGTCTGAAAAGAGACATGAACAATCCTGGAATTTGTGCTGTATTTGACAAAAAGTGGCCAAATTTAATTCAGTTTCTCATTTTGGAAATGCTAGAATATCTTGTTTGAGTATGTCTTTATTTTGAAAGACATATTTTACTTCATATGATGCCAAGAAAAAAAAGTTTCAGAGCTAAACTCCCCCATATTATACAAAAAATTTGGGTATGATAGCTGGAGTAGGACTGAGGTGCCACTGACACGAGACACAGAGCAGCCAGTGATGCTGCCAGAGAAACTAGGCCCTGCTTGAGGAATGAAGTGCTGGATAATACCAGGATTGGGCTGTGCCTTGCTGCTCCACTGTCTACAGGCTGATGAGTGCTGTAGGATGAGCTCCAGGAGAAAAAGTTTCTCTGCTCTCCTGGATCACTCAGGAAGAGGAGGAGACCTTACGAGGGGAATGAAGGTACAGAGGGAATCTGCTCCCCTCTATCAGCATGGCCTGCAGGAGCAGTCTGTCATACCCCAGGTATGTCCCCAACCAGGGCTGTGCTCGCTGCATGGGGATGTGCAAAGATCAGGGTGTAGGCAGACGAGACTATTGCTGCCAGAGCAGGCAGCACAGCTCCCCAGACTCCATTACCCTCCAAAAAAGGCTGCAGCAATGCAGACTCTGACAGGTTTTGTTCATTAAACCCACATTACCATTCTCGGAGGAGCTTGACTTTTATTCCTCAAATCAAATGTCAAAGTTGCTTAGCAAGAGACCAGACTCGCTGCACTGCAGAGAGTTACCTCTCTGTGTGAGGTGGCAGGACAAGTGCTGGACAACATGGGCCCCCATCTCCGTGAGGTGCTCTGTCTGGCTCACTGGCCCCTTCTGCAACGCCTGTCAGCCACCACCACCTGTGTCTGCAGGGAAAGGACTTTCTCCATATGGGTAAGGGCAGACACAGTCATCTCTGAAGAGCTGAGAAGGTGATGAGACACCCTGGAAGACCCTGGCACAGCCACATGGTCCACATGGTCATTCCCCTCACCATGCCTCTGCTTCATGATCCTGGTGTTTTAATTTGAACCCTATTGCACTGGGAGCTGTCAGTGGCCTTGGAAGAAGAGACATCTCTGAAGATGTGCTAGGACAGGGGCTGTTTCAGCAGACCTGCATAAGCAGCTGCTGGGGGGAATGATGGCTCACCCAGGAAGCAGAGCCACCACACACACCCGGTCAGAAAAGCACTGGAGAAGGTCAGGAGATCCCTGACAGCTTCCTGCACAAACCTGGATGTCTTCCCTGCAGAGCTGTCCCTCTAAGAAGGTGACATTCCTGTTAGGCTTTTGGCTGAAAATGCCCACATTTTTATTTCTCTTACAGAAAGTCCAAAGTTTCCAAGCCCAGCAGATGCCTCCACAGACAATGTCTGGAGTTGCCAGCTTTATTTTCTGTTGAAATGTTGTTCTGACAGGAAATTTCTGCCTGGCCTGAGCACTGAGATGACAGCTCTTTTTCAAGATAGATTCTCTCCTTTCTGAGAATGGCAACACCACTGTGGCTGGGATAGGGAGAGCGTAGCCATGCTGTGGGGCACTGAACAGGAACCGCAGCTGGCACCTCTCCTCAGGCCATTTGCTCTGTACCCCAGCACACCCCATGGACCTCTTTGCTCCCTTCCTGCAGGCTCTGCAGGCTCACACCCTGGGGCTTGGTCCAGGCTGCATTGGGCACTCGGCAGAGCTCAGTCCTGCTGACTTCACCTTGCTAGTAATGAATCAAGTTTGCAAACTTGGTGAAATGGAGAATTAATCCTTGATCTTCATGAAGTGGAAGACACCACCCCGAAAGTCTTCTGGAGACACTTGCCTTGCCTTGTTACCTTTATAGCTGGCCTCTGTGCACTCTCTCTCTCGCAGGTGGCCAAGGTGGAATTATCATCTGGGACATAGAGATTGCTTTCCACAAGCCTCCCTCAGTTGGCCAAATAAAAGCAAAGCCCAGCTGCTGTTCTTACACAAACAGGTCTGGAAAATCATGGGAAGATCAAGCACCTTTTCTAATCTGACAATGCTACCTGACGTACAGGAACCGGAGGGGGAGAAAACAGCCCAGTTTCGAGCCCTGCCATGGTCCTCCTGAGAAAGGCCGTGGTCCTCCTGAGAAAGCGCTGGCTGCCTGCCATGGGATGCCTCATCCTCTAGACCCGCACTGTTCTAATCACACTCCTTTTATGTAAGTTTTATATATTTACAGCCTTAACTCCAAGCTGAACAAAGTTTTTTCTATAGGAGTATACTTGTCAGTCCATCTGTCATAGTAACAATTCCCCATCTCCTGGCTGTCAGAAAGCCTCAATAAGCTGTGCACTTACAGATTTATGTGTTGGTAATAACAAAGTAACATGGTGCAGACTGCAAAATGTAATTTCCTGCAGAAAAGTAGGATGTGACCTATTCCATCCCCCTACCTGTTGGTAAGGTTTATAGACTGGCTGTCACCATCTTCTCTAGGCAGAAAGGATCCAGTCCACATCCCAGAAAAGTCACTTATAGGGTCTCTGATATCATGCAATTTGCACTTAGTCCTGCATAAGGCCTCGCATTTGACCTCCCTGTTCCTCCCTCTGACTGACATGCCACCAGTGCATCCCAGGAGGGAAGGCCAACAGCATCCTGGGCTGTACTAACAGGAGCATGGCCAGCAAATCACAGCAAGTGGTTATTGCCCTGTACTCTGTACTTAATAGACCACATCTAGAACACTGTGTCAAGTTTTAGGCCCCCCAGTAATGGGTATTGATGAACTGGAGGGTGACCAAGATGGTCATGAGACTCAAGCACTTGCCCTGGTAAGAAGAGGGCACGGGAATGGTGTTTGTTCAGCCTGGGGAAGGGAAGGGTTTGAAGGCATGTCCCAGCTGTTTACTAGTGCCTTTGAGAAGGTCATCAGGAAGACAGAGGCAGGCATTGCATGGTAGGGCATGTTGGAGAAAAAAGAGACAGTGGACATAAATTGAAACAGGATAGGTTCACAATGGATATAAGGAAAGTTTCCTCCCAATTAGGACAGTCAAGAAAAGAAACAGGCTGCCCAGAGAGACTGTAGCATCACTGTTCCTGGAGGTTTTGAAGACCCGACTGAAGAAAGTCCTCAACAGCCTGATCTGATTTCATTGCTGGTGTTAGAAGGTAGCTGTGCCACAGATCTCCTGAGGTCCCTTCCAAACTGGGTTATTCTGGATTCCATTATTATAATTAGTAAGCACCACATTCTGGGATGACTGAGAGTGTCAGGCAGACCATCTTAGCCTGCTTAGCTGAATGGTGGGATCATCATGGGCTGTAGAAGTCAGGCACATGTCAAGGGCTTCTTCTGTTTCCACGGGTGTTGAAAACAGATGGCTGACACAAGCTGCTTCTTCTGTATGCATCCAAGATGGCTGCTGGACAGCAGTCAAACAAACACATGGAAATGTGACCAAGGCAAGAATTGTGATTCAGGCATGACAACATCTTCATGTCAAAATAGACCAGTGTATGATCCTAGTAAAAGTGCCAACCTTAAGTAGCATCTCTGCCAAAGGTACAAAACCAGTCCAGCTGCTGTGCTGCAGAGCAACCCCAGCATCCAAAGAAAAATGGACTGCAAGCTCCTTGGAGACATACAGTGAAGACATCATCATGATGGTAATGGTGGTGTGCAGAATCAGTACAGCTCAGACAAGGGCCAGGTAAAGATTGAGGCATCACCAGCTAAGCAAATCACAGCTTGAGAAGCAAAAAATGTGGTTCCTGAGACATCCCCTGTGTACAATATAGTCGGGGCTATTTTCCAGGGTACACACTGTACGCACGCAACATTACGGATTTTGGCTGCAGAGGCTTGGGCTGTTTCTGTGGATAAAGCAGATAGGAAGAGCTTCCCTTAATTGAACAAAAGACATTAGTGAGCCAAGGGGCTCTGGAAACTCCTAAAAGGAGGGAGGGTGTTCTCCAGGCATGGCAATACTTTTCCAAAATAGTGGATTAAACCATAGCCCCCCTCAATCACGGATTGCATGTTGAATGCAGCCTGTTTGTTTGAAAGGCTGACAGGAACAGGGACTAATAATTTATTTGTGGCTGTGTAAACATATGTGTATACATGTGCAGTTTTCCATGTGCCTATGGGTGTGCTTGTGGCTATTGCATGTGGTTATTGGCATGTCAAGGCGGGAGGCCGTGCAGGCTCTGTGCACACAGGGCTGTGGGAGCCATCTGAGAACTACTAGTCTTGTAACCACGGCTAAACACTCTGCAGCAAGAGAAACAAAAGAAGCCCAGCTCCTTTCTTTCTGTCAGCCTCAAAGTGGAGCCAATCGTATGAGAAGAGGTGGGATCCCAAAGGAAGGTTACAGTTTAATAGGGAGCTGTTAGTCAGGAGTCACCTCATTAGAGCACATACAATTGTGAGAAAGCTCATGGCCTGGTGACTGCAAGAATGTGGCTGCAGCAATAAAAAACATCCTGCAGTTCCCTGCAATATTGCAGGTTCGTGTGGAAATGACCTTTTTCCCCCACTGGTATCAGACCCAAATTCCAGCAGTTCCATTTCCCTGCTGCCCAGACACGAGTGCTGGGGAAGAACAGGAACAGGAAAAGAGCACTGGGGTGAGCTGGACTGAGCAGACATCCCCCTCTCCAGACGTGCCCAGATGGTGCTTCATTAGGCAGCAGGGAGCGCTCGTGGCACGGTTTGTGTGACTGCACACACCTGGAGCAGAAGCAGCTTGGATGGAGACCAAGGCTTCCCCGGCTGCCTCTGCTTTCTGCTTGCAAGCTCCTGTCATGTGGCAGGTCCTTCTGATTGATGATCAAGGCATTTGTGTTTTCTTTGCAGAAAGTGTGTTTGGGAGTTCAATTTGTTTACTGTGCATTGAGAAGACTTCTGGTCTTGTCACTGGTCAACAAGCTATCAGGCAGGATTTGCCAAACTTGCACCCTGAGACTAGACCGTTGTTAGTGCTCCCTCAGCAGAGCTGGGGAGGTCTGGTTCCTCACAGTGCTAACAGGAGAAACCAAATGGCAGGTAGAGTGGGAACTCAGCTCCAGAACAGCTCACAACAAGCCTTCGTTGTGTAAAAAAATATTAAGGCAAAATATGGTTCCTCACTGGCACCCTCCAACCCCTGATACTGTGGCACAAATCTGACTAAAGTATTTTCATTCAAATGGGTTTGAAACAAAACTTGGGTTTGGGATGTCTCTTTTTAAACTAAACAGTGCTGGTGTGTTTTTCCGTATGTGTCTGCCTGATGAAGAAAATGTATGTTTTCTGTCAAAAATCGTGAACCAAACATCTCCTCATCTCCATATTTCAGCACTTCATCTTCAGGCTGGTTGGTGCCTGGTTCCTTCCTCTCTCATCTAGAAAACTCCCCAATGACTTCAATCTCCTTTCTCCCTGCCATCTCATGGGCACAGCCAACTGGGGACACTGATGGTGAAAGGAGACCAGAAGTGTGAGACAGTGCAAGGGACAGCCCTCCATCTATAAGAATTTAATGGTGTAAATGGCTGAGGATCCTAGCGTGTGATCCCCAGTGAGTGCCCCTTCGCTTCCATTTCCAGATGAGACACACAATCCCCACGGAGCAGAGCGCAGATGAGTATGGGAGCACAACCCTGTGCATACCCTATCAAAGTCTGCACTGTCAGATCTGATGGGACAGGCACTCCAGGAGAAAGAGACAAAGAAAAACAGAGACTGAGCTAATATCGTGCATCAGGAATAATTGCAGCATTGACTGCTGCTGATCTCCCAAAAGGCTGAAAGTAGAACATGGGTTAAGAGAAAGGAAGAAAGAATCACCTCAGCTCTTTGGCTGATTTTCCAATAGATCCTGTAGATGAATGCTCAGTTTTAGAGCATTAGAGGAAGTGGTAGTGGATGTGCACTCTTCACATGAAGTCTGTCTCTATAAAGCTGTGAACAAATACCAGTATCTGGGGAATAAATCCCCTCTACTTCACATGTTCTGCAAAAGACAATTGGCCAAACAAGTTTCACCATCCCTTGCCATGCATGTCTCATCATTTCCTCTCACCACCTTAACCAAAAGGTCTGTAGGCAGAGGAGTGTGATCGTTGCCTGTGGCAAGACCTGTTGGGGCCTATGCCTTGTAGGGCTGAGCTGGGATGTCTGGGAGTGAGTAACCTTCCAGTGTGGATCTGTTGCTGATGGTGGGATGAATAGACCCTGGCTATAACCACTTGCTTTTCCAGTAGGAAGATGGATGTTGCCAAGGACCACAGTTCTGGATCACTCAGCAGGTGAAACAGATGCCAAATGTGACAAGGGTAGTGGCAGTAAATGCTTAGTAGGTGCAGCAAAGCTTGAAGCTCAGGTCCCAGACCAGCAGAACTGCAGGGTCATGGTCAGGAAGCTCAGACTGCATAGCACAGGGTGAGATCTTCATCCAGCTCTTGTCTTTCACTCACCCTCTCTTTCCAGGAAACAGTCACAAAAGAGGAGGAATTGTCCACCACTTAAGACAAGTTTTGAAATTAAACCTTCATTTTAAACAAAAATTCACCTTAATTGCACCTAACTTTTTATAACTCTTGTTTCACAACCTGGACACAAAATTAGACCTTTTTCTGTGCAACTGAAGAGCCCTCTACTGTCAGAAATCTCCCTCCCATACAGATAGTTACAAACCTCTGCCAGGTCAGTTCCTAATGCCCTCCTGGATAAACAAAACAGACTAAACCTCTTCAGTGCTTTGCTTTAAGGCAGGTTTTCAGAAAACATCGGGTTTAAATAAGTATGTTTTGCTGTTGGTATGTTCACTGCTGACCCCACAGACAAAATTTGAGATGTTGATCACATATGGTCATTAAAAATCCCATCTGTTACCTTACAAGGTCCAGGGTTGTTGGTCTCAAAATCTCATCCCAGCTCCACTGAGGGTGATCCCTTTCCTTTTGTGTAGCTTTTCCCTGTATATTCATATAAGGATATATTAATTCCTGTTGTGCAATGGTGATTCCCTGAAATCTTTACACTCCAAGACCCCACTGCTCATTGTCATGTGGATATTTGTTCAAGCAAGTAACCCACTGTGGGCAATGTTCCACCTGGGCCACAGCAGCTTTCTACAAACATTAACACCATTAGAGAGTCGTAGACAGGAATGGGTGGGAGTCTGCTGAGCTGAAAAGCCAAGGCTCCATCTGACCACTTGACTATCACTGCCTCATGATCCTCCTTCATTTTGGAAAAGAGGAGTGGTGAAGATATCCCCATCCCTTGCATAGTGTGCAAACACCATGCAAGAGGTGAGAGTTATATTTCAATTCTTTTGTTGACTGTGTGGTTTGGCAAACAGACCAACCTTCATCTTCCTCTTCTCCCTGTTCCTCCTCGCTGCTCGGTCTCTCTTGGTGATGACATGCATCACACAGCAAAGAGGACAGAAGGAACTACTCTGATATGACCTTCCAACCCAACAGCAGAGTAACCATCCAGCAGTGTGACAGACAATCAATGGGCCTGATTAATTAACTCCTAATAAGTTAATCTGAGCACTGAGGCAGAGAGAAGGCCTCCTGGTGAAAGCAGTCCTCTGGTGCCTTGGAGGCAGAGGAAGGAAATCGATTCCCTGCCTGCCCCATTTATCACAGTGAAACAAAGAGTTTCATTGAATAATGGTGCCAGATGGATGAAATGTCACCATGTCATTAGATGGAGAGGTGTGTGGGTCTGCAGTCTGCACTCATGCTGCTGAAGGGTCCTGGAGCACCCCCACCCTGTGTGGATGATGAGGTGATATATAAAAGGAAAGATGCAAAAAATTACACAAGAAAGAAACTTTGAATAGCAGTGCAGGAGAGCCTCTTCCCACGAGGCACTCCAGGAACCACCAGCCATACCCTGGACATGGTCAGTAGTCACATGCCCCTCTTCACTCATGTTATTGTTAGATCTGTGGTTTCTGAGTTGGAGGAGAAGGGAATTATTGCAAACAGACTGTTTCATCTGCTCTCTGAGAGGACAGTGTGAAGATCCAGAAGCAGCTCAACTTTCTGAGAAGTTCTGGCAGACAAGATCTGTCAGAGATGCAGAGTCCATTGGAGGCACTTCGGCAGGGAAACGTGTCTTTTTTGCTGCCAATTCCCTGTTACCATTGTCATGTCCTGGGACTCACAGGAGACCCTGCCACCGCCCTGTACATCCCATGAGCCCTTGTTGTCTTTGGTGTGAGAAGAGTGGAGTGACTTTTCTTGTGAATGGGGCCATCCTATGAACTGCAGTATGTCTAGAGGGCCTGGACATGTGTTGATCAGGTTCCCATTCAGCTTTGCAGGCTGACACCCAGGATTCAGGGCCCATGGGAACCTGTGTCATCTTTGTATTGTTCAGTTCTCTCCTTCCAGAGCTGAAAGGAAAGACCACGCATTTCCACTTCACTACCCAAGCAATCTCAAGGGGACACTTCTAGCAATATCTGACAGTGCAATGGGGACACAGAAGGTGTTGGATCCCCTGAATGCATCCCTGTCTCCTCACTAGCACAGCTCCCCCTCTGCAGCAGACAGCAGCAGGCCATGAAGTGGCAGGGATCTCTGTGACCTCTAAGCAGATTGCTCTGCCTTGCAGGATGAAAGTACATTTTTCCCTGCTGTCATTGACCTTTCTTTCTTGATTCCAGTACTTCCCTCTTCTTCCTGCCCTTTCTTCTCCAGCTTTCTGCTTGGCTTCCCTGCATCTCCTTCTACTTCTCCCCAGGAGCCATCCTACCTGACTTTGACTCAGGTGCCTCTTCTGTCATCCTCAGACCCCAATGTCCCACACCAGGGACACAACAGACCCCTGGCAGCCTGCTTGCCCTCCCACATCTCTTAATTTAATTCACAGTCCTGGCTTGACCAGAAGCGCTGGGCTCCTCTTTGAGAACCACCATCATTGCTCAGTCCTATCCCTTACCCTGCCAGAGTATGTCAGAGGCTTATCAATGCATTCGATTTAGGTGGATTCAGCAAGCTGCTCTATTTTGGATGAGTTGTCCAGGTATGCGATCTGTAGCTAATATATGGTTAATCAGCTTCACAGAGCCCTCTTCTGTTCCTAGGAGACACTGACAAAATGCAACTCTATCCTCTCTTTTCCATCACTGTCCTTCCTCCTTCTGCAGAGCCTTCTTCCAGGTCTGCCCTCTGCCAGCTCTCTTCTACTCTATTGCTTGCTCACACAGCACTTCCTTTGGAGGATCTTTAACATTCCCTTTTGAAGTTCCTCATGGCTGTAGTTCTGGTTTCTCCTGTTCTCCCTCTGCACCTTATCTGCAACCACACACAGAGTGGACTCGCAGTTGCAGCTCTGACTAACTTCCTTTCTTCTTGAGCAGAAGTTTTATGTTGTGGCTTTAATGTCTCCCAACGGATAACCAGGCATCACTCAAGCTGATTATCACCTTCAAATTCATCTTAAAACTTTTCTTCACCATGACACCTGCCTGGCTAGAATAGACTGCCCCAGGAGGTGTCTGTTTCTCCCACTCCTTATACAGAGGAAATTAAAATAGACAGCTCCTTTTCAGAGGGCTGGGGTTCACGGATATGAATTCCAGTCCCCATATGCACACAGAGTGCCATGACTAATGCACTGTAAATTCATAGTGTGGCACCTTGCATGCCATCATCCCTGCGCAGATCCTTGACAAAATCTAATGTTTTGTGATTGCAATGTCAAGTGCAGGCTTTGGAGTAAAGTATAAGGTCTGAAATTGGTCTGGTGAACATTGCAGTCTAGGCTATGAATGTGCTTTTACAGAGAGGATTGTTTGATTTAACCATTACAACAGTAATCTTTTAACAATTCACTTCTTCTGTGAGTTGGTGAATGGCTGGTAAATTTGCCTTCAGGCTGTTTTGGTCGTTAACATTCAAAGCATTTAACTATGTGCACTATGTCTCGGGTTGCTAGTTGAATGAACTTTTTTTTTTTTTTTTTAATTACATAACTTGCACTTCTTAATCAGTTTTATGTAAATCTGGCATGCCTGTATGCTTGTGGAGAAAATCTGTGAAGGACTCATGAAGATGGACTCATAAGAAACTTCCTTTCAAAGTGAATAAATATCCAAGCAAGCCCTTACCCTTATTCACTCAGCTTTCCACACCCATCAGAAGGGAAGGCACAGAAAAGTATTCAACAAGACATCTAAGAGGGCTGGAGATCCCTTGGATCCCTCTCCCCAGGCTGGCAACTCTGCTGGATCGCCATGCACATTCAGGCACAGAGACCAAAAGCTGCTTCTTCAGTGCTTTTGATTTGTTACTCCATTGTCCTCATGTTTTCATTGTATCTTATTTCAACTTTTAGCAAGACAAAATATCTTCACGACACACTGTTACCCTCTATTCAGCACCAATGATCATGAACACTGGTCACCTATCCCATTAATAGAAACCATGCCAATGACTTCCATGGTGTCATTTGAGAGGAGGAAGATGCACCAGTCACACATTTACAACCTGGCGGTCCAGTCCATACTGTATTTGTGAGCTTATGGAGTTGGTGTGAGGATGCTGTGTCCCTGGATAAGCCAGTCATTCACTCTGTGCACAGCTGCCTAAGGAGAGGTCACACAGTGTGAGCAGATTATGGAGACATGCCATCCAGGCACTGCAAAACTGATATTACATACATAGATAAAAATTGTTCCTTTAGCCCCTAAACAACAGGCTGGAAAACATAAAAATCATTCAGATTCTGGAGAAGCTAGTATCTCCATGGATATAATAGGGCTCCAGACACTCTTCCTTCATTAAGGTATCTCAGGGGATAGATTAAGTGTCCACACAGTGTTTTCTGGTCTCTGAGTACCTGGCCTAGAAGTAATTTTTTGGCCAGTTATCTTCATGTCTCATTAGCATCACATTAATCTAAACATAATGAGTGGTTTGTCTGCAGAGTCTGCACACCATAAACAGACACTTGATGACCAAAACCAGGACCCTTCTGCTTTAACTGCATCAAATATGGTAGTTTCATTACTTATTTTGCTACTAAACAAAGTGGCAGCACATGTAGATCAAATGAGGCACCATCCAGAAGGCCAGCATCACCATTAACGGTTTCAGGGAACATCTGCTCAAAGGGCACTTAACCTTCAGGAGAGGCCATCTCATGCTTCGTGTTGCATACATGCATGCTCACATGCACCAGGCACACAGGCCATGGTGGCTGCTGTGTGACATGCAGGCAGGTTTCCAAATGCTTCCCTGTCTCAGCCCTGCTTACCTGTTCCTGCCACCTCATACACAGGCTGAATCCTCCTGGGTCCTGAGAAGGGCAGCCCAACCTCCACAAGCCAAGGTGGCACGCTGGGGGCATGAGGCCCACCGAAGGTATCAGTTACTCTATTTCTCCTTGAAGTTTTTAGGGTCTAAATATGTGACTGAGCCATGTGAAATGTCTGAGATGTGTGTGAGGATCCATCTTGAGAATTTTGATGCAGAAACAAAGATAATTCTGAGGAAGCAGTTCACCTCAGCTAGAAATGTTGTGCAGTGCATAGGGGATGGTTTGACTCAAGTCTTTGGTTCATTAGAAATTTAAGGTATAAATGTAATATTTCCAGGTACTTCTTGATTTCCATCTCCTTCGTAGCCACATGGCATGAAGCATTTGCAATTAAACAATAACTTTCTTTCTCCTTCCAGACTTCAGAGGAAAAGTTTGATTAGTTTACAATTTTATGCATATGCCTGCCTCTTTGCTCCTGTACTTCTCCACGGGTCCATACATGTTTGTATACAGAAATAATATATTTAGGGAAAATACAGTTCAAGAAATGAACTTTGTAGTTGGTTTTGAAGAGGGCCAAGCCTGTAGCCATACTTCTCCACTAGGGCAGGGAGATACACAGCCTGTGGCCAGACTCTCTGGTCTCTCTCGCTGCATAATCACAGCAGAGGTAGCAACTGTCATCCTCATCCCACTGTGTATTTTAATGTTTGATTTTCTTTTTCTTACAGTGTCCCACAGAGGCAATTAAATGGAGCGGGGAATTAAGCAGGGCTCACAGCATGTCTGCATTTCCATGAGGGCATTGTTAATGATGGTTTCCTGGCTGAGGTCTTTGCTGGGTTTAGGCTCATCACTGCCTTTTGTTGGAGACTCCTCCACATGTCCTTGGTAAGGCACAGTCTTATCCTCCCGATCAGTGGAATCAACACTAACTACTTGTTTTGCCAATTATCAGGCCTAGCATAAAGGACACAGCCAGCATAAAGATGAACCAATAACCAAACTGAATTTGATACAAAAGGGTCAGTACATGGGTGAGCACTGGGGGTACAAACAAATCAGTCAGATTATACATAATTGACATCAATCCCACTGACCCCAACAACAACACGGCACAACCAACAATGGGTGGAATAAACGGTGAAGTGCAGTCTCCCATAGAAGGGACGGGAGACAACCCAGTCAAGCCAAACACATAAGACCAAGGAAACCACAGACTGAATCGCTACCCAGCTCACATTTACAAAGGCCAGACCCAACTGGAGCCCAGTCCTAGAGAAGCGGGAGGTCCTTCCCCAACAGGGAACTCTACACAGGGCATCCACCTCACAGACAGACACTGCCCCTTCTGCAAGTGGTCCCAGCTGTTATCCCTCAGTGGGACACCTGACCTTTGTTTACTTAATGTGGGACACCCGGGGCTCATTTACCCAATGGCACCCTGGAGGGAAGCCTAAAGGCAAACTCACCCCCCTTTTGTGAAGGGCTGTGGGAATCACCCATATGACAACCTTAATTTGGGGCTTGGGGCTGAAACCCCAGCATTTCACTACTGTTGTTGTGTCACATTTTCCCCAAGATGCTTTGCAAGCCTCGGAGCTGAGGTTATATACAGACCAGTATTATGGAGAGAGGTTGAATAGAAATTTGTGAGTTACTGCAGGGCAGGACTGTGGATTCTGGGTAAGGAGAGCTTGCAGATTGCATGTAAGGGCAAGGTGGGCTGGAATATTTGGCACATATCACCATTACCCAGAATTCAGAAAGTTGTCCAATCTTGCCGGGTTGTCTTTAGCAATGCTACTGCTTGTTGGGCTCAGGGCTCAAGGCTGGGCAGATCTGCTTCCTTCCTCAGCCCTATCCTGTGGTGGACAAGGCCCTCACTGTGCTCCTTTGGGCCTCAAGCACAGCATTTACTTCAAGACAAGCCTTGATGCACAACAGCCACACCAACATTCACAAGTTCCAAGGATCCCCTGACAGCAGCAGTCATGCAGCATCACCTTCCCTCCCCCAGCCGTGGTGTTTTGTGCTAGTCCAGAATTTCTTATTGTCACCTAATGAGCCTCACCAGCCACACTGATGAGCCCCAATACTCTCAGTCACTTTTACTTGAACCTGTGCTAAATATTCCAATCCACTTTAATCGAGACTAATGGACCTGTAAGTGCAGGTCTGTTAGCAATATGTCACAGTGTTCCTGCCATATGTTTCATATTGTCATCCTGAGGGGCCTCTGCTCACCCACTTATCACAGCTCTGACTGGACACACTTGGTTGAAACCACCAGCCTCTGCATGGTGTGAGGAGCAGGTAGACAGACAGACAGACATAGGGTTGGTAGTTGTACTCTCAACCAGATTTGGGGCTCTGGAAGGGAGCAAGTAGCAGAGACCTTGCCAAGGTGTCCTGTCTTCCCTTTCTCAGCATGTGCAGAGCAAAGGAAGCCAGTCACCAGGATGGGGGTTCAGGGATTGTTTGTTGGCTCTGTGGACTCTACATTCTCAGGATGTTTTTTCTCCACAGAAAAAAATATCTAAGCTTCTCCAGAATGCTTCATTCTTACAAAAATCTTGTGGCTCAAATCTGAACATGCTCAGTCCAGTATTTTTTTCCAATGGTAATGTCCACTGATGGGGTGGGGGCTCCTAAACATCAGCCTCCCTCTTCCCACAGCACACACTGGCCTGTTCAGGCTGCCCCTTTCTCCATCCTGGTGAGACAAAGGCCCCACACAGCACAGCCGCTGTGCCTGCAGGACAGGTACGAGGTTGAAACTTTGCAGTCGTCAGTGCCAGAGAACAAGCACTTTGCTTCAGAAGCTGAGTATTTCCAAGTGCTCTTTCATGCTCCCAGACTGTCTTTTCCTCTCTCTTCCCCAGCTGTCCTTTCCTTTTTGATTTCTGCAGTTGCTATTTTCTCTACCGCAAGCAGACAGTTGCTCCTTGCCCCTATTGATCTCAGCAGCCTCGACTGCTCTTGACTCCAAATTCCTCAGACCACCATATGCCCGGAGCCAGACACAGCCCATGAGACTGCTGCAGCCATATCTGTCTGGACTCTGCCTGATGCAGCTCCAAGGAAACCATCATAACAAGCAAGGACTGGTTTTACTCCTTTCTTACGATATGTCCAGCTCTAGAAACCTGATGGAGAAGAATCTCAGCTGAGGGACAAAGAGTTGTCCCTATGGTACAACAGCATCATTTCCCTGACGTAACCTGGTGTGTGCTGGAGAGGAGCAACCACCCCAAAGGGCACATGGGAGCACAGCAAGTGAAGATTTCAGTCTGTTGGCAGGAAAATGAAGGTGTCAATGGACAGTCCTGGAACTGGTGTTTTTGAATTTTAATTATGTGTTTCTGTTAGAAAAAAAAAGGCAAAAAAAAATAGTACCATTTGAGTAATAGATCAAAATCTGGAACAGCCCCATATCTCAATGTGCCCCAAGGGAGAGTTCTTCATTCAAGGCAGGGTTGCAGCCTGCAATAAGAAAATCACAGCTTGGGAAGGAAAGCAGAGGAGATAATTTGTTCAAGAAGTAGTGTGTGCAGTCTGGACCATCAGTCCAGGCTTCCTTCGTCTGCAGCACATTTGAAGACAGTGGGGCTCTGAAGAGAAAACCATAGCAATAGACCCACCTCACTGCAGAGCTCTTTCACACTTCATTTCGTTCAGGCAAGATGTTCTAGTCCTTGAATGCCACCAGATAGTTCATTCCTCGAAAGATGGTAATTACTGTTGATTGGTTTATTAACTTGCTGCCAAGAATCCATAATTTTCCCAGGAAAGGCAATTCCAGCTAGATGCTTCTTGATCTGAGACCTACAGGGCTTAACTCTTCATGTTCTGCAGCATGTGAACACTGCTCGGAGCCAGGGCTGGCTCTGTGGCATCACTTGGCAGCAGGTTATACCTGCAAATCATCAGCACCTAAACTTAGGGTATCAGAGACAACTCCAGTGTCTTCCCTAAACAGTGTTCAGCTCTGATTTTCTCCTTTTTATTTTCTTCAAATCTTCAAAACATTCCTCAAGGATGTGCACATCCAAAATTGAGTGTTGTGCAAATACTCCTGTTATAGAAGACCTGTGAGTACCTGCATTCAGTGGCTGCATTTCCAGAAGCATCCTTGCCACTGCTTTCCCAGGTTGGCTGCAGCTCCTTGGAGGGAGCATGGGAGCACAGGCATGGTCTGGTGTCTGATGACTGGTGGT
This sequence comes from Athene cunicularia, assembly GCF_003259725.1. Classification (NCBI taxonomy): domain Eukaryota; kingdom Metazoa; phylum Chordata; class Aves; order Strigiformes; family Strigidae; genus Athene; species Athene cunicularia. The sequence goes on along the minus strand of NW_020799121.1, from coordinate 419,113 downwards.
CCCCAGGCCATAGTATCTGCAGATCTTTCCCTCTGCTCCTTCCTCTGGGTCAAGGGAACCCCTGGATGCACTGGACCACGAATGAAACTGTCAGGTGCTCTGTCCTGCCTATTTCCTACTCTTCAACAACTATATACCTGCTTCCCATGCTTCCTTGCCTACTTCCCTCTCTCATTCTCAAAGCCAGCAGATACCCCTCTTCTCCTTTTCTATCTCTGCCCACTTTCTTGTAAGTCCCAGCTTTCTTTCTTGAGCCATTCATCCCTTTCATCAGACTTCGTTACATCACAGTGTCACCAGCTCCATGCTCTTCCAGCCCAATTTCTGTGTCTCAGCCCCACCAGCCAGGCTGCTGCTTTACAGGCTCAGAGATGGTGCAAATAGATGGTGGACAGAAGTTCTTGGATTTGCTGGGGGATACAGTGACCAACAGTGCAATATATCCAGCAACGGCTCCTGTCCTGCCTACCCAGCCAGACAAAGCCAGCTGAAAGATGATATTCTTGCTTCATTCAGGACACTTCCAGGGGTTATTCCTAGAGTTCTGAATCTCTATGGTGTCTCCTCTGAGGTATTCAGCAGCCCAGAGTCCCACAGGAGCACCAGTGAGGCAGTGTAGGAGCAAGGTGAACTGGCTGCAGCACCGCCACCCTTCCTGAAGACTGGCATTCCCATTTCCACAGCTTGATTCATTTAATCTCCTCATTTTGGTTGAAGAGGGGAAATCTTGCTTCCAAGTGGGGAAAAGCTGGGTTTTGGAGCATTTGGATGGTGTCAGTTGTTTGCTACTGCTTAAGTCAATGTCCTTTGGATTTTCAGTGGGACACCCAAGACATCAAACTCACCTAACACCTGGCAAAGCTCAGTCAGCACAGGGCTTCCTGGCACATCAAAGGCTGAGATTTAGTCTTGTGCTGACACATGGTGACCAAGCAGCTGAAGACCAATGTCTTCCATTGCCTGAGTTCTCCCGAAAGCTCATCCCCTGCAGGTGGTAATGCCATGGCTTTAAATCTTTTGCTTTTGTTGATTTTCTCTGGTGGCAGAATATGACCTCCCCTTGCTCTCTGTACAATACAAATCACCTTTGCCTCTGATTTGATTGTGTGCTGTTTATCCATTCTGGATCATATGCATCTTCATAACCACAACACTGCTGATTAACTTGGTTTCCAGCATGACCCCCACTCCTGCCACGCTTTCCAAGATGCAATCCCCCACCGCGTAATTGCAACCTGCATTCTTTGTTTCTAGACAGTGACCTTGCATCCAGCTATATTATACTGCATCTTGTTTGATTGCATTTGTCGCGCCAGGCAAGGCAGATTGATTGTGAACTATTTACTTCAGCTATTCACTCTTCATTATTCACAGTATGAGATTCATCCCATAAATGAGGGAACTGGCTAGAATTGCTCTTTATTTGTTTTGTTCCCTGATCATGTTCTGAGGCTTTATAAACAGGAGGAGGGAAATTACAGGTATTTCAAAATAGCCACACAAACATATCCTGCATCAATTTGTTATAGTGAAGACGTTTTCTGGTCCTGTCTCAAAAATTAGACTGGAAAAAAACCTGTGATGTCCCTTTCTCTATTCTCTCCTTTTTCATAGTTGATGATAATTTCTTAGAAAACAAACACCTACATCTGAAAAATGTCCAACTACACTAATGCACGTTTGGTATTTTGGAGATTTTTCTGTTTATGAAGAAAAATATCACTTTTCAGTGAAACACAGATTCAGAGTGCTCTGATCCCATTTGGAGGTGTCACTGCCCCTTCCCTTCCATCTGCCAACACAGTGGTAACAACCAAGCCATGTCAGGTCTTCCAGCTCCTTCTGTTTCTGTCTACATTAGCTTCACATTTCTTGGCTTGGTCTTACAATATGGGGAATTTCCAAATGTTTTCCCATTCAAGAACAAGATACATCAGGGACTGATTCACATCCAAGAACAAATATGAGGAGGTACATTCAGCCTTCAGCTGGCCAAGGACTGCAAATGATTGGGCTATTTAAGTAATTTCTAGGAAATGATCTGGGAGGGTAGTGTTCAATCAGTAGCAGTCACAAACCCATTACATGGCTGTGCTGGTTGGATTCAGGCAATGGTGCTGCAAACTGCACAAACATGAGGAACAGATATTCTCTCTCCCAAGGAGCTTACAGTCAAATTGACTTAATATTCACTCTGTGAAATTCTACCCGAAAGGCCCTTTCCTTCCTAGAGAAGGCACTTTTCAAAGTAATGTGTCTGAGCGGCTGGGTTTAAATCCCCAACACAGATGACTTTGCAGTCATCAGCCACTACTGTTCTTCACTTAAATCATGCTGAGCCCAACCCAGAAATGCCAGAGCAATGGATTGCAAAGTTGGATTTGCACATTCATTGTGCAGAACCCTGGCAGGACTGGAATTTATCTGGATAATGAGAATATCCAATTAGCAGAGTCATTATAACACTAACGTGTTTTGGAAAGGACATTACTAAACCTCCCACAGCAGGGCTGAGCCAGTTTCTAGCTGTTGGATACTGGAGTGGGATTTGCATGGGAAGGAAGAGTCCTAGAGATGCTCTGCAGGATTCCTCTGCCAGACAAGGGGATACTGCTGCCAGACAGCAGACACTGCTCTAAACAGGCTTTCCTCTGGCCTGGCCATCCCCAAGGGACACGCTCAGCCTTAGGTGAAAAGTGTGTCTGCCAGGATGTTGAGCCCACCCTGGCACCAGATACCCCATTAGAAAGAGCACAAGTCAGGTTGGCGCTGACCAGCCCCTGGGTCGCTGCTATCCCACATGAAAGATATTTTTAGGCCAGGCTGGAGGCTAAGTGCCTTGAAGCAGCTGGTGTCCTCTTCATGACGAGCCCAGCCATAGGTGTTTTCACCCATGGAGAATCCTGGCAGGCACAGGCTCAGGATGTCCCTGTGCTTTAGGCAATGCTGTCATCTATGCTGCAAGCACCTCATACCATTGTTGGAGACCTGCTGGGGTCATGGGCACAGGGTCTCACCAAGCCCCCCCAGAAGGATTGTGTGTCAAGTGAATCCCTTCATTCCAGCAGCACTTCTTCTCACATGGAAAGCAGCAAGAGCAAGAACTTCCTTCCTTACCAAGGACTTGTCCCTCCTTGGTGCAACACCTGACTGACGCTGAAAAGAAACATCAGCAAGGAGGTGCTTGGGATGTCCTGGCCAAGCACTGGGTGTCCAAGGAGGGTGATTTCCCTCTCCATACATCACACCATATTACAGAACACAGAATCATCTCAGTTGGAAAAGCCCTTGAAGCTCCTCCAGTCCAACCCTAAACCTCACCCTGACTGTTCCCAACCCCACCAGATCCCTCAGCACTGGCTCAACCTGACTCTTCAACCCCGCCAGGGATGGGGACTCCCCCCTGCCCTGGGCAGCCCATTCCAACGCCCAACAACCCCTTCTGCAAAGAAATACTTCCTAAGAGCCAGTCTACTGCTTGGGGTCACAACAAAGTCAATCTCATGCAGGACATCTGACAAGAGGTGTAAGAGGGCCAAGTCTTGTTCTCGTTTCCTGCACCATGTGGTGTAGCACTGTGCCCTAGCACTGGCACCTGGAAGAAAGGCTTCCTGGGGCTTTGATGCCTTGGGGCTCCCCAATGGCTGCAACAATACTCAGTCAACTGGCCTTGCCTCGTACTCTTCCTGTATATAAGCCTGTGTCCCTAAATGCCGATAGGAGCGTGGTTTTTTAGGCATGCCTAACACAGGTGTCAGAGATGGACTTTCCTTGTGTCATATTCTCTGCAGCACTGCAAACAACAGCCATGCTTAGCAAATAGATTAACACTACTGTTTACTCATGAAACATTTATGATAAATTTCAGTTGTTTTAAAAAGAAGACAAACAGTAAACTAAACATAAATAACAACTTAGATTAAGTGTTAGAGGAGTCTTTCCTTCTACAAATGCACAGAATTCAAATCATCAGGAAAGAGCAGTACATCTATTTATCTGCTGATTTAGCACAAACTCTGGGAGCTCCACAGACATCTTCCTGCATGTTAAGAGGAGTGACTGCTTGAAGTGGCTCTGGTGATCAGGGTGATCTCTATGACCTTCATGGCCTCCTGGCAATATTGCAAGAAATGACTGGTGACAGAAAGGTCTTTTCATGATTGTGTTGGACTGGTTGTTAATACAGAGATTGATGTCAGTGCATAGTTTTTCCCAGCAGCTTCAGAGGGTGGTTGCAGCTTCAGTAGTTTAACATACATTTTCTAAATAAGCTGAGAACTCCTGCTTTCCACCCATGGTGCCTGCAGCAGTGTTGACTGACAATTTGGACAGCGAAGGATGGACTTACAGGGAAAACAGCTTTCTTCCCTAAGTATTTTGGGTCATGTCAAATGCACTTGCAAACCCATTTCATCATGCTCTGGGACTCACTACATGGACACTTTTGGAGTCAGAACTGAAAGTTTGTGGGGACAAACCACTTCAGATTAAAGGAAAATGTTTCATTTTCAGATGAAAAAAATATTTTGTGTAGCCAAACACCAAACATTTCCTTTCCCTCCAGATTCTTACTGAGACATCCTTTAGACCACAGCAGAGAGAAGGGCCATGTAGCCCAGTACAGCTTCTGTCCTCTGCAGCTGTGGGTGAGGAAGGTTTCTCCTCCAGCCAAAGGAATGTGACTCCTCTTCCCAGGAGAGAGTCCAAGCCATCCTGTCTTTGAAATACTGGATCTCAGAGCCTGGGAAAGAGAAGTAGTTCTAAATATATTTGTATTTCTGCAGCATCTCCCTCTTACCAGACGATCTGCTTTACACACTTGTTCTTTCCCCATTATGGGTCTCAACACTCAGACACTGAAAGCAACGTTTGAATGTGCTCCTCCAAGGCTGGAAAACCCCCAGCACTCCTGTGATGCAGTTTTGGATGGGGCACTGGGCATTTTGGAAACAGCTGCAGCTTCTCCATTCAGAAATGCCCATGATCCCTGTTGGTTCTCAAGGCAGGAAATTCATAGCTGTTAGGAGAATAAGCCCTGTGTCCCCTCTGTGTCTGGCTAATGAAGCTTTTGCCTGGGCACTCAGACAAGTGGGAATAGCAGTCTTAAGAATATCCTGAGTAGTGTTACAGATGAGCACTGAGGCATGCACAGGGAAGATCAAAGTGAAGATGATGATGATGCTGGCAGGAGCACTTCCTGCCTCCTATGAGACCTTCAGTACTACTCGAAGCTCCTGCAGCAAACTGCTGCAAATCACAAGCAGAAGTTTGGGTGCTCTGCTTCTGAGAGGAAGAGCTGCAGAAACGTTCAGCAGGCTTTGGGCAGAGCTTTTATGAAAGCTCATTTTATTCGGTGTAAGGCATTTGTGTAACTTATAAACTTTTATTGAACCTTTGTCAATAAAACCCTTAATGAACATCAAATAGTGAAAAAAATAAAAATCTTAATTCAAGACAGCAATACTAGCTTTACAGTGAAACATAAACCCCAACAAAAAGCCGTGTACGTTTTATAGGATAACAGCACGGATAGGTACATGTCTTTAAAAGTAGAGTGCCCATATGGTCATGCTGCTCTGCTCCCAGGAGGGTAGATGCTGGGTTTCTAGCTGCTGATCTTTTTCTGGAGTTTAAGTGAGGATGGGAGAAGTCATTGCTTGTATGTGCAGGCTTGATGCTGCTGCTGTGAGGTGGGAAGAGAGATGCCAGGGACTGCAAATCTGGGTGTACTGAGTGCACGAGGAGTTAACAGCTTGGGGAGTCTACTCTAAAGTGTCTTGCAATCTCCATGGATTGTGAAATGTCTCACTTTAGAAGATATAACTCATTAAACCCTGAGGTAGCTGAAAACTGAGGCCATTGTTCTCTCTGTGGAACAAAGCTCTTTTTGTACTGTACTGTTCCTTTTCCTATTTGCCTGCATTAAAGATGTTTGGTTTTTTAACCCCTGTGGCATCATCAGCTTCAGCAGGAGGAAGTACAGAGGAATGAGAAGCCAGGAGGGAGGGAATAATTTTTGATATGTCAGAGACATTATAAGTATGGGGTCATCCTCAACCTTGGGCTGTAGGTAGCATTTTGGTGAGGAAAGGAAAGCCAACAAAGAAGGCAAGGAAACACAAAGAGAGGCATAAAAGGGAGCTGGAAGATGTCAGAATGGCTAACGGACAGAAAGTACTAATAGTTTATAAAAATAACAGCCTGGAGCTCAATTTCTCTGCAGAGATCCCATTTGGAACACAGAAAATTGAAAGAAAAGGCAATAAAACTGAGATCAGAAACCCTCTGAGTTCACATCCACCCAATATCACAGCAGCCACAGGGCATTGGGCTCAAACACTTGCCAAGGCAGTCATTCTGTGTGTGGCACATACTCCTAACTGGGACAGCCCCCTTCCCAACTTGGCGATCTGGGCATCTGCCAGGGCACTGGCAGCAGCTGTTTCTTTGGACTGGCATAGGGAAGAGACTCCAAGAGTCTGGGGATGTTCCCTCCCTGATGATGTCCAGGTAAGACTCTCAGTCCTTTAAGTCATTTCACATGGACCACAAGACACCAGGGTTCCTACCTAATGTGGCCTGTGATAGCAAGGACAAGAACTGGAGTACTTCTGACAGGTTTTTGCTGTTCATTGTTGCATTAAGGTCCTGATGGAGTTTGCTTCCTTTGCTGAAACATCAGAATTTGTCCCATGTGGGAATAGTTCTCTGACATTTGCTTCAATTTATGGTCAAGTACCTTGAGATTCTCGAGGCTACTCTGAAGTAAGACCTTGACCAACTTCTGCCCTAGATTTCAAGTGAAACCATGGACTCAGCAGACAGATGCACACAAAGTAGCAACTGTAGTACGGAGAAAGAAGCATTACCCAGTAGTGTCATTGCAAAGGATGTGCATACAAGAGTGCCAGCTGTCTAAGGTGAAGGTGTTCACTAACATGATCCCAGAGCAGTGAACAGGAGGCATGCTAAGAAAAGGACTGGCTCATCTGAAAACCCAGCAGTGGTTAGGATCATTTATGGGGCAACAGGGTTCAGAGAAATAACTAATATAAACAATATCCCAGGTGACCTTCTAAATATGTTCTTTCCACTGTCAAATTAATAACCCACTTTTCAAGAGGAGATTACTTTATGTTCAGGAAAGGAGTATGTTGTCCTCAAAACATTTTCAGTCAAAGAAGGAAAGGACTGTCCCCAGTGAGGTCAAACACATTTGTCTTCTTGAATCTCTTCATCAACTTGCTAGACAACATTCAGTGCACTTGTGCAGTCCCAGAAACCTCTGAAAGTAGAGAGGCTCTTTGTCATTGCTCCCAAGAGCTGGATTACTTCAGATTCTGGAAGATGTTCCTCAGCCACAACTCAACAAAACCCCCACTTGCTGTCTAGACTTCTCTCTGAATTTCACTTCCTTGCAAATCTTCTGCTGAGGAGAAATCCATTTTTGCTGTTAGTTCTCAACAGCTCCTATCAACAAGATGCTTTCAGCCCAGCCTCAGAGAAGCTGTTGCCAAGTGCCCCAACATCCTAGACACTTTGTCTCTAATACAAAGGGAAGTGCAGTTATGTTGACATGTTTTCATTAATATTGTCTGCACTGATTATTTACAGGTTTTAACCTTTTCTTCTGTCCTGGTTCAGCCAGGATAGAGTAAAGTTTTCCCCAGCAGAGAGAGAGAGAGGGAAGGGATCTCCAGCCGGGTTATTCATACCATGCTGACATCAGGTTCGGGGGCGGAACCTCTTCCTTGCTCCTTGGCGGGTTCGAGGGAGAATTTTGCTTTCTGTAGACCATTTAGCGGTATCTCTCTGTATATCGTTTGTCTTGTTCACTGTTATTGCTGTTTATTGTTGTTACCATTGATACTGTTGTTATTCAGATTGTTCTATCACTCTGTTATATTAAATTTCTTGTTATTTTAGCCGGGGTCTGTGTCTAACTTCCAGCCCGACCGGCGCGGGCGGGGGAGGGCCAACGGCCACGTGGTCCCTGATCCCAGCAACGATTAAAACTTGCACATCTTCTTATCTTTTTAGTTTTCTATCCATTAACTCTTCAAGGTCTTGCTCATTGTTGCTGTTCTCTAAGAGACATTTTGTTCCAAGCCACCTTCCCCGAGTAACAGTAGTTTTGCAATTCTTGTTAGCTTATCTCCACAAACATAACGGAACAGTAATAGTCAATGGAACCCAAATTACCTAACTAAAGTGAACACAGAACCCTATCACAGCTCCTCCCAGGCCTATCTGAGCAGAGCCATCAGCCTCACGGTCCAGGTGGGACACCCACTGGACGAGTCAATGGGAGCAGCTCTCACAGGCTGAGAAGGCTCACTGCCCAAGGGCGTGGGACGTGTTATGTGATGCCAGGAAGGGCATCTGGGGATTGCACAAGATATTTTGGGATGTTTAGAGGAGGAATAAAAGGCAGAGAATGGAGGGAATGCATGAGTCCTCAGTGCCTGTGTCTGTGCATGAGGGGGTCTGAACAACTGGAGCGAGGCTGTGTGTCTCAGGAGCTCATATGTGCAGGTGCCAGAAACTGGGGAGACCCAGGATGCAGGGGCAGCTACTAGGCAGACTAAGCCCAGCTACTGAAGGGATCCATATTGAACATATGCATATATGTAAATTTTCCACTAATGGACTTTCATCCTGATCAGACAGACTCACTACGCCTGGGCCTGGGAACAAGGAGCTGCAGCTGCTTCACCTCTGTTGGGTTACTGGATCTGGAAACTCCTAACAAATCTAATCTCATTTCTACATGCAAATTGCTATTTTTGCTGTTCTTTTCTATTTCTCCCAGTACAGGATGCATGCACTCCATTACTATTCTTCCTAGCTTTCTCGGTTCATCTCTGCTTTCTTACCCTGTGCTGTGAATTTAATGTTTGGAGAAGTCCAGTCTCCAAGTTTGTGCTGACATAACTATGCCTGTTTAGGTTGTGATGTGATGCTAACAGAGAAGAGAGATTCCAATATACCACTTCTACGTGGGATAAGCCAGTATGTCTTCACAGCCAGGGGCCTGCAGCATTTTCACTGCTATACTGCCATACAGAACCACTGTATGTGGCCAAGAGTTTGAGGACGATGAGTGCCTTGCAAGGTTTCCCAGTTCTCTATCATGTCTTTTGCACTAGTTATACCTAAAAGCTGAGAGCACTGCAAAGATACCTAGCAAACTGTGTGGATGCAAGAAGAGAGGCTCTGCACTCACAGCCTTTTTCCTTACTAGTAGATAAAAAAGGATCCAGGCTTAGCACAGTCCCACATCTGTCCACACTATTCCACAATTTACATGGATCTTGGCACAGCATTGGCCTGGGACAACTAGCACACATTCAGAAAACTGTGAGACTAGATACTGCACATAGCACAAGACAGGGAATGCTCCCAGAGAGTTTGGGCACAGCCATCCTGCACAGGAGGAAAGCCTGTTTAGCCCCATGCACATGAGCCATGCTGTGTCATTTGATCTCCAGTCCAAAGAGCAGTGCCTGGTCTGTTTTATTTACTGGCATAGGCAGGAACCTCCAAGAACCTTCACCCATCCTTTTTGCCCTACAATACAACAAGTTATTTCAGGCCATGTTCCTGAGCTGGTCTATTATAATAAAGACTCATTGTTTTAGTTTATAGTCAGTGAAAATATTCACACACACATACTGCACCCCCTCTCATCTGTAAAGACTTGTTTTAGATACTTGCTGCCTGTCTAAAATTTTGACAGTTATTTCCTTTACCTTCTCCAAAATCCATTCACTTGGACATTTCTTCCATGCACTTTCCCAAGATCTCCAAACCTGCTTTTTCCAATGAATGACTTTGTAGTTCCTGTCATTTCTTTGTTGTCTGGACTTACTCCATTTCCCCATTACAGAAAAAGCTGCAAGAACAACGGTTGCTTCAGCTTGCTGAAGCCATTGTTAACTTCATCAGCCTCTCAGTTGGTCAAGGATCCATTTCCCTCACAGTTTTGTTCTCTTCCTTTGTGCAAACACTTCATGTGTCCACTCTACAATCCTCTAGCAAAGTTTTCTGATTTTATTGTTACCAGAGGTTATTCTCAGTTACAGCCCATAAGTCTCAGCTAAGGGCCTCCAATCTGATTGCCTTCTCTGGTTTCCATGTTCAGAGGAACTTTCTACCACTTCCATCGGACACCTTGCTTTTTCTTTTTTTGCTGTGCCGTTTTCAACCCAGTTTAGAGTCTGCTAAGCTTGGTACAGCCCCAAGGGCATCCTTGGACTTGTACCAAGTGTAATTGAGCTTAACATACTATACACATCCCTCTCTTTTCTGACAACATGTGTCTCTCATTACACTGTGCTCAAATCCTTGCCTTTTGGATTTCCCGTGACCCCTTCATCTGATGAATCCATTCCTCACTAAGCTTTAATAAAAGCAGCTGAGCTAATATCACTGGGCTGGAACAGAGATTTCCTGCTATCTCAAGCCCATCACCCCTCCAAAGGAAGGATCAGTAGCTTTTAAGGGGCTCCTTCTTGAGGTGAGTTCTCCAGATGGTGATATTTTCATCCACATACCAGAGGGAACTCTGAAGATGCAATTCTGGCTGTTTTTTGTTATGGCTTGTTCTCTGAAAATATGTAAAACAGCACCAATCTGCTGCATTAATCCTTGGCATTAGTGATGAAGCACTAACAGATGGATACGAAGTGGACAAGACTTGAAATCTCATCAGAGAATATCCTTCTCATTGTCCCAGGTTTCAGTGATGTCCTGCAGTAAACCAAAGTGGTTCATTTTGTATAAGCAAGCTTTTAAGATTCCTTAGCTATGCAAATAGTTTGTCTACCCTTTTTTTTTCCTCACACTTGATTAATTTGTCTACCAAATATAACCACAAAGAACTGGACCACAGCCTTCCTTTGTAGTTGGTAGAGGAAAATAAATGTGCTTCTCATTCTAAAAGAGATTTTTAATATCAAGTGAAACACACCCTGACAGAACTCCAGGTGACCAGCTCATTTGCAAACATCTACATTTTAAGAGTCTAAAGTTAAGTGAGATAAATCCCATCTGACATCTCTCACACTCAGCTATGTCCACTGCCCATGGGAGGTGCCAGAGAGAGGACATTTCCACCACACCTCTGTCCTGTGCCCTGCCACAGTCCCTGGTGTAGAAGGTTTTTGTGTTTGGGGATTAATTCCATTCTCTGTTCTCTGCTCTTGGTAGAGGAGAGCCACCTACTGAACAGACTTAGAATTCAACCTGATATAGTTATTCAGGTTATTCAGCCGTTTCTACAATGGGGTTGTGCCCTACAGTCTGTCTTCCATCACCTCCCAGCCCTCACCACCAGTTATGTACTCTGTATTATATTGGCATTAGTTGCTTGCTCTGTGATGGCACATGACAGGTGACCAGGGTTAAATACAAAATTAGTGCTCCTTAATCAAACACTAAGCTGTCCTGGTTCTCTCACTCTGGTCACATGCTTAAACCAAAACCCTGAAATCTAAAAGTCCTTCCCTTACTGCACAGGAATTCAGGGGGAAAGTGCAGCTTTGCTGCATGCTGAGCCAGCTCCAGTGATTTGAGAGGGCCACTCACAGGGGAGATTCCCAGATACAGGTTTTGCTCCCCTTGTTCACCGACATAAAGGCAGGGGGATCCCATCCTCACCCTCACTGCCATCACTCATCTGGACTCGAGAAGTTAATTCAGCTGTGTCTGCAGTCTTCCAGCACAGCACTGGAGTGAGTGGCAGCCCCTGTCCCACCCCTGGTGTTACAGCCTCAGGCATCACACACAGCACATGGTGAGGGGCATCTTGGAGATCAGGTGTGCTGCTGACAAGCACAACCCCGAGCAGCAATGAGAGCAAATATTGGTGATGGTGCTGGATGTCTGCTCTGCTCTTCTACCCTCACTGTAAATAATCACATTGCTGGAGCAGAGGTTACAGAGAGCTCCGAGTCCTGCTTTCAAAAAGCATGTCCCTAATCAAAGCTACTGACCTCTGCTCAGGGTTGCCAGGAAAGGAAAAATCCAGGATTCCCATTAGCACACGAGCCAGTATCCCAGATCAGAGAAACAAGAGAGGCAAGGACCAGGGGCACCTTGCTCTACAGCCTCCCACTGACATGCTTTGTAGCTTTATTGCATGGCAACCCTATGTGCAACTGTCTGTAGGCTCTTCCAGGTTTCATTCATGAAGAATCTCTGTCACACACCCCAGATCTCACAACAGAGAACTGAGATTTAAGGTGCTTGATTCAAGGTGGCTGTCCACTCTGAAAATATCTGGCTGTTTAAATGGTTGGTTCTCAGTTAATGCTGCCAGTTCAGGAGGGAGGAGGCATTGCATAGGCACACTCATTATCATAGGGTCTGCTATCCCTCCTAGCATCTACAATGCTAGGCATCATCTCACTTATGCCAAGCATCAACTCAGCTGGTGGCAGAAATGACAGAGCCCTGTGAAAACTACGTTGGCAAGACACACGGGTTGTCTATCCGCAGGAGAAGGATCCCTCCAGGGTTACACCTGTTGCTCCTTGCACACTGAGCATGCTAACATCAGTGACACCACTTGAACCTGCACCAGTTCTTGCCTTAGTACAGCAGCAGTGAAGACTGTAAGATGCTTATCAAAGAGCTCCCAGGTGACCTAGCTGATCTGCTCAAATATGTTAAGATGGCTCAGTTTACTGATGGCATCCTGGCTGAAGGGTGAAGCAGGATGGAGAATCAGGACATGGCTGCAACACTTCTTTTGGGAGAATTGCACAGCAAAGTTGTACAGTACAAGATAGAGAGCATTCTGCAGGCAGGATAAACCTGTAACCTTTGCTTAGGGGGACAAGCTGTGTTTCACAAACACATTAGCCCAGCCATGTAGGAATGCCAGATATCAAGCGAGTGCTTTTAGTCAGGATAATAAACCCGTTGGTTGCTTATGTAATTTGCTCTTGTCCTAGTCCTCATTAATAGTCTTGCTTTAAAGAAATTGTTAGCAGTCTGACTTATTGTGCCAAGCAGATAGGAATTAATACACTCATTTTGCTCATTTTTCTGGTAAAACTGCTGGGTGCTTGAGATCACCACCATGTTTCGTAACCCAGGGGTTTTCATCAGAGGTGGGCTGACACCCTTTCCCCTTCCTAGGATGTTGGCTTTATCGACATGTATCATGTTGACCTGGGTGTGTTGAAAATGCCTGGACCCTGCCATAGCCTGGTGCTGTAGTAGCATCATTACAAATGAGAGGACTACCTGTATTGCTTATGCTTGCAATTTTTTGATTATACTTGGTGTATGTGAGGGACCCCAATGTTCTGACAGTATGAGCAAAGTCTACATCATGCTGCTTGTGGGATGTGAACTGGGAGCTCCAGGTTTTCCAGACAGGTACACTCTAGCTGCAGGTTGTCTTCTAGAAGGTCTTCCAGCATGGAGGTCTAGATGTCCCAAGGATCCCTGCTCTGCACTCTACCAGGTGCTCCAGGGGTGCTCCAAAGAGATCCCATCAGGGACAGCCAGGAAGTTTGGCTTAATGAGCACAGGCAAGAGCAGTCTTCCAGGCAGTGCAGCCAGCATCCTGTGAGAAAAAAGAAAGGGGTCTGTTCAGGTCCATATCACATGCTTTCAAAAGGTTCATGAAAAAATTACAAGGGTCTATAGGAAAGAACAGCTTATAATTTTTAAGTGCTGGAAAACTAAAACTAGAGCAGCTCAGACCACTGAGCTCATCAGATAAAAGGTAAAGGTGCTTCTGAAAGCAAAGGGCTCTTCAATTTGGAAGACACACACATATAAGACCCCATGGGTGAGTTTTTAAATCAGATCAGGTTAACTGAAATATGACACATTTTTTGTTAGAGAGAATAATTAGCTCTTGGACTATCAGGCCAGAGTGTATTCAGGACTCTCCAATGCTTTCAGTCTTTACAAATCTCCTTCTAAAAGCCCTGTTGCTGCTTACCTTGAGCCCAGGTTTTATACAAAATCAGAGGGCAGGAAAATCTGTGTGACAAGGGACTTCAGAGCAGATAAGCACCATGCTCAGCACCAGTGCAGGGGCCAATAGCACCATAACCACGGTGCCCACACCCTGCAGTGAGCTGCCCATCAGCTGTATGGAAGAGGACAGTACACGACTGTCCGCTGCTCTGTGCTGCAGAGACACACGAGGTCCCCTTCTCATGTGAAGTAAAATGGAACATGAAGGGACAGCTGAGACGTCAAAACTGTAATGAAAACTATTGACACAAATGCCATGCCCACACTCGTATTCACATTCAGGCAGCTTGGGGGTTGCTGTAGGCCTGCAGGGAAAAGATAATGCAGAAGAGAAATCAAGTGAGGCCTTGAGGAGACACATGCATCCTGGAGCAATCCAGCTCAGCACTGGATTGCATGTTCTCTGCAACACAGCGAGTTGATAGGAAGGACAAGTCTGGGCATTGTTCTTTTGATTTCCCCCCCCCCAATTTCCAGACTGGATTTAATGACAAGACTGTCAGAGCTATGTTTTTTCCAGAAATGAAAATACTAATCTGATGGAAATAAAGAAAAGCAATAATGGGCCAAATGGATGGTTAGGTCAGTGTGAGTCACAGTGGGCTGGCAGTGTGGGATCCAGCCTGACAGCCTGCCTGCAATCACCCAGGTCAACACAAGACCAGAGCAGCCAAGAGCTCAGGAAATGCTGGAGAGGCTGACAGCTGAACAGAAACAGCCTGCAGAGCATGGGGGCCTGTCCCTTGTTTTCATCCATTACATAAGCCTGAATCCACAACCAAACTTCCTCCCTGTGTGCGTCCTGATGGGGATCACGCTGAACCACACTTAAACTTTACATATAGTGGGACCAGATAAAAGCAGCATTTATATCAGCACCTGTGCTGCAATCTCAACAAATGCAGCTTCCAGGCCATGCGTTTGCAGATTTATGGAACCAAAATCACAGACACAAGAGCTCTGGTGGTCCTAGGTCCTCATGGCTTTTACCCCAAGAATGATATCACAGTTGAGTTTCCTGAAAGGAGTAAACATCTTTACTGAAAAAGATTTGAGTGCTCCTTGATTTTGCAGGCATGTAATTTATGGAATGACCCCTTGAATGGAAACTATTTCATATTGGGTCCAACATATCCATTCATTTTCCATCCAGATTAAGTCTACCAATGCTGGAGATGACCTAAGGTTTAGAGTGGACACAAGGTTGATTATTAGGATAACAGTGAGCTCTAATTGCAAAAAAGCTAAACTGCGGACTGGTGTATATCAGGACAAGCATGGCCAGAAGCCTGAGGGATGCTATCATCACCTCAGAACTCAGATCCCCAGTTCTAGAGGAATTTGAGAAACCTTAGGAAGTCTAGCAGAGGCTACCTTCATGGTCAGAGTCACGCATCTTGTGGAGAGAGGTTGAAGGAGACAGGCTTGTCCAGCCCAGTGAAAAGGTGGATCAATGGAGATATAGGAGCTGCCTGCAACTGCTGGAATGGAAGTCATAAAGATCAGAAAACCAGACTCTTCTCAGCAGTAACAGCCAGTATAACAAGGGGCAATAGAGCTTGGGAAGTTCAAATTCCACATCAGGAAAAAAGTTTGCACTGGGAGAGTGGTGCAGCCTGGAACAGGTCACAGAGATGTGGGAAATCGGCATCCTTGGATTTTTTCCATGTTTGGCTGCTGAAAACCACAGCTGGTTTGACATAGTGCCTGTGTGACAGTCTTGCTATGAACAGGTTGTTAGACCAAAGAGGTGCCTCACAACCAACATCTCTCAGATTCCATCAGTTTCCAGCTCTAGTTCAAGAACAGGATTTCATCTTCTAAGATCCTAATCTACATGCTGAGTCGCAGTTTGCTGCATTGAAATTATGTCACAGTTTCTTCACATTCAGTCTTTTGGGCCATTTCAGGACACAGAAGCTGCCTCTAAAGGAGTGAAGGGTTCTGCTCTGTAAATGTCTCTTGTTTTCATAAAGTAGCTAGGCAGGAGTGTGCTAGAAACATCACTAGGGGCTGAGAGCATGAGCTGGATAGCATCTGGAGATGAGAATAAAATTTGAATTGGTTCACTGAGAGCTGGATTCTCACCATTTACATTGTTGCAAGTCAGAAATTAACCTGGTGAACTTCACAGTGGTTTTACCAAGGTGAGCAAAATGCCACCTTCTATTGTATCTTAAGCTACTGAAAAACAACACCTATCTCCTGTGTCCCTATTATGGCAGACCAGCTGAAAGATTGACAGCTATTAAAAGTTCCTGGCCAAGCAGGTTTTGGATTCAAATTTGGCCCAGGAGAAATATCTACTTGTCCCCTACCAGGGACACAAAGCAGCTGAATGATTTCAGAGCGTTCCCATGCCAAGCCTGAACTGAGCCCAAGTCAGGAGAACCCAGCTGAAGACTCCAGGAAGTCCCTTTTTAAGGTAAAAAAGGTTCTAAGTATTTATGTTCCTATTTTAAAGGACTTCTGTCTCTGGCTTCATTTCTGACCTGTCCAGCTCATCTACAACTCACCCAAAGAACATATCAACTTGTAAGAGGCATTGATGTGCAAGTGGACAGCAGTTACCCAGGTCTCCTGTTGTTACCTCCTACTTTTTTATTAAGCTGTATTTTGGCATGAAACAAAATTTCTAATGCTTCCTTGGTATCCATGTTTCTTTGAAGCTGGCACAAAATGTCTCCAGTCTTTCTCTTGAATCTCACAATCTTAAATGACCTTTGCATATGCTTTTAAGCATGGTTTTTATATCACTTTAGGGATCCCAATCTTGGTGTCTTCCAAGGAAGTTCTTTAATGTACTGAAGTACCCCTGTTAAGCACATAATATAAATAAAACTGTGCTGTACTGATACCCTGAATTATGGCACAAGGAACTAGCTGCTCCTCTGCTCATCCCCCATTCAGGAAAGATCAACCTCTATTTCCTTTGAGACTGCAGATGCCTGATGTCTGTGAGACTGACAGAGACAGGGCCATGAGATCATCAGTGCTAGTTCACTGCCATCAGAGGCATCATGTCCTATTAGCATAGTATGTCTCACCTTAATTGTACCTACCACCAGTTCCTATACCAAGCTGAAACATAGCAAAAAAGGATGCGGAAAAGAGGAGAGTGTCATAAGAGTTAATTATCCTGGCAGGAAATCTGTTCCCAGATGGCCACTGACAAGAGGTGAGATTATCAAAACAAAAGGGATAGAGGGGAGCGGGGATCAGAGGAGCCCAAGATGAAGCTCAGGTTTTGCCTGCTCCCCCCTGAGAATTGCACACCCTTTCACTGGAAGGCTGTCTCAAGCTGAGCCCCCCCCAGCATCCAGGGACCCCTCAGAGTGTGCCTACAGGATTGACAACTCCCCAGATCTCTCTCCCTTGCTCACAGTGGAAAATGTTTCCCTTTTACTTTTAAAAGCAAATGATACTGATGCAGAGGCAAGGGAAGAATAATAAGAGCCATTATGGCTGCATCGCGAGCTCTTTATGGCTTAAAAATAAAAAATTGCACAGTAAATGGGAGTGAGGACACGTGAGTGCAGAGCATGTAGAGTGGCAGCACAATCACACTGGAATAGAAACAGCACTCCCAACACGCACCAGGCTGGCGAGGAGCAGAAAGGGCACAAGAAAAGGCTCCAGAAATACCTTCAAAGTAAGAAGATGACAAAGGGAAGCCTAGCCTTATGGGACCAGGATAGCAAATAACAGATGACACAGATGAGGCTGAAGCATTCAGTGTATTCTTCAACATTCAGAATAAAAAAATAATTGCAACAAGCTGTGTAAGGCAATGCATTTTACAAAGAGATTAGACAGGCCAGGTGCAAGAAAGGATGAGTTAAAGATGATTGAACCAGAACAGAGGTACTCAGATACACAGCACCTGGAGATATCCCTCTGCAGTACTTCAGGATTCAGCTGAAGCTGCCTCTGAACTGTTTGCTATACTTCTGGAGAGCCATAAGGGTATGGGAAGGTGAGAAGGGGCTGAGGCAGAAGTATAATATCTATTTTTAGAAGAGGAAGGAAGAAGGGGGGGTAGAAATTATAGATGAGTTCCAAATTATAGTTTCACTTCAGAGCCTGGAGATTTTTCAGGAAAACAATATTAAACAATTAGATTATGGGCACCCAAAAGGTAAGGTAATAAAAATGCCAGGTATGGATTTTTGAAGAACAAATCATGTCAGGATAGGTTCATTTCTTTCTTTGTTTATGATAGCTGATCTACTGAGAGGGGAGAAGTACTAGATGCAATGTCTACTTCGGTAAGGATTTTTCATTTTGTTTGTAATGTGTTGGGATTTGACCCAGCACATCCTGATACCTGAAAACCTGGTGGGTACAGACTATCATCTGCCTTTCCCACCCAAGGTCTCTTTATTTGGAAATATTTTATCACTTTCCCAGGAATGGGTCTAGGTCTGACAGCTCAACCCTTCCCTCTTTCTTGAGAGTTAAGTGATAATTTGGTCTTTACCTAGCTTTCACTCCCCCAAATTGGATTTTCAGCTTTGGATTTATCCCAAGTTCTCTCTTTCCCTTTGTGTACTCTATTTAAAAACATATCATTCACATGTTACATTTTTAGGCCTCTTCAGATGTCCTTACTGCTGTTTCATGGTCAGCTGCTCCTTCTTCCTGAGCGAACAGAGCTATTAAAAGCCATGATTACTATTGCTGTACTGAAAGGGAGCTGCTGACTAACCTCTTCTTTGCAAACACCCACTGCTTGCAGGGACAGGATGAAGCCCTGCTCAAGCCTTCCCTGGTGGCTCTTCAGGTTCCCTGAGCTTCAGTCCTGAAGGGGATTAGAAATGCTTTTCCACCCCTGGTGTTTCCTTTATTTGCTTTACCTCCAGTATCGTGTGTTGCTCAGAAATGTCTGAGAGGCAGAATCAGCTACAGGCACAAATCAAGTAAAGAGCTGATCTGGCCAAAATGGTTGTTTTTCCTGTGCTGGATGCCTGGAACCAAGCAGATTAGATGCAGCCTTTTCTCCTGGAGTGAGAAGTGGCTGGGGGCAGGTGGGTGCTCCCCAAACCAGACAGAGGAACAACCAGGTTTACAAGGGCTGTCTCTGCCTCCATCACACCTGCGCTCTTATAGTCTCTCCTGGTATATGTAGGGGCAAAAATTCAAAGCTGTTGATCCTTCAGGAAGCTTTAAGCTGGCTCTGCTCAGGGATAAGAAGTTCAGCAGAGCTGTGTTTTTCCCATACCCTGAGCTCTGGCTCAAATTCATTGGCTTTTGATCCACTGTACGGCAAGACATTGAGCTCTAAGAGGCTCTTTTGAGATTGTGACAGAGGTTCACCCCTCCCTAGTCACCTTCTCTTCCCAGAGATGTAATTTCTGGGCCCTTCCATGGTTTCAGAAGGAAAAACCGATCCCATGAAACTAACTTTAGCCTTTAAACAGGTCCTGCCACAATTACCCCGGAGGAGTTTATCCTGGAGCAAAGCAGTCCTCTGACATCAAGACAGTCCCTTTCTCATCAATGGAGGCAGGGAGACAGCTAAAGGATGAGTCTATCCACTGAGATTATCTAAATTTAAAGATGTCACTGTAAAGAGAGTTCCCAGTTGAGAGAGGCTCTTCCCTGTGGCTGGCAAAATCTACCCACACTTGGAAGAGGAGCTGGGCAGTGTAAGCAAATCCCGCTGCATTGCCTAGGCAGCCTGGAGAGCTAAGGAGAAGTACTTCTAGGTGGCACAGAGCCTGAAAATGATATGCTGCAGTCCTCAGCATTTGCAACTCTTAAGGCTCCTGGGAAATTTAGCTCCTGAACCAGTCTGACATTTTTTTGAAAATTTTGCCCTCTTTATATATATTATAGGTTGCATTTAATCATGCTGAGCTGGTGAGTAATATCTATAAAATACTCTAGCAATTTCACACAATTTTTTTGAACTGTTCAAAGGGAAAAGATAAAAAAAAAAAAAAAATACTGAGGATGAGTCAGGCCATGAGAAAGAGGCTCCATGGACCCATTCTTTGGTTAGCAAACCATTTGTGAGCAGATTCTGATTTCTTCAACTGGGTCATTTCCTAAAAGGATTTTTTGACTAGTTTTCATGAGTCATTCAGAGCCTTGAAGAGTTCAGCTTGTTGCTAGCCACTTTCCACAATGGGATTCAGAGTGTACATTTTATCACTTAACTCACAGGGTTTTGTTCCTGCATCCCACCCTAACGGCTGCCTGATGGCTAGAAGTAAAAAGGTGGATGAATGCAGGGTGACACTGGTGTAGAGAACTCATGCAGAAAAAGGGCAATTTTAGAATTTGTTCACAGGCAACAGCAGGCTCTCTGAATATGAGGGAGAAAGGATCTGATGCAGAAACTGAGCAAGCCTGGTCAGGAAAGTATTTTGTGAGTGCTGGTTAAGGTGTCCAGTCTGGCATTATGAATTATGACCCAGAGCTAGTGCTGCGGGTGAGCCTCTGCTCAGAAGTAGGGATGTGGGTGAGCAGATGATGGTGCATAGTCTAGCTCTGCATCCTCCCCTCCTGCTCTGCAGGTGCTGAGATCTCTTTCCAGCTGCACTTAGGAAATGTTTTCAGTTCTGCTCACCACTTAACCCCCTTCCAATAAACAGCAAGATTCCTGCAGGGGGAGAGTCAGATGGTATCATTACATTAATTTCATATTCTACTAAACTATTTTTATTAAAACAGGTGCACACTTCCAAGAGGGAAAGTTATATAATGCCTTAGAGGTTAGAAAAAGTGTAGACAACCTGGAAAACATTGATACAAGTTACATTTCTCATCTCAGACCATTGCTAGCATCAGAGAATCATTTCTTAATGGGGAATATCAAAAGGATGGATAGCCTTCTGCACAGCTGTAACAGGGGGAAGCTGTTTTGGAAGGCACCAGTGGGAGTTAGGTGCTTTGGTGCTTGGATACTGAGGAAAATTCTCCCTTTGCAACAGCTCCTTGGTGGTTTAGCTTTTGACTCTATAATGGATGGGTGCAACTTCATCCTCATAAGGGTTTTTTGACCAAAGATAGGAGGATTTATTTAATACAGCTGAGGGGGCACCACAGGAATTGTCCAAGCAGTGGCTACCTCCATTGGAGGAGATGCCAGGGATGCATCTGTGTGCTTGCCCACATATCACAAGCGTGGAGAGATGTGTGCAGAGAGACATCCAAGGCCATTATGACTTGCTCTTGTGATGCCTGCTCTGTTCCCCACTTCTGTGCAGAGTGGCCTGAGCTGCAGAACCTGCTCATGGTAAGGAGGGTTCAGGCTCCTCAAAGCATTAGTACTTGCCTGTCTCTTGCAAGAGTGTCCTGATCACCAGAGGTTCTTGTTTCAGTCATGGAGTCACAAAAATGGCTGATTTCATGGCCCTGTTCTGTACTTCAGCACTGGCAGGCCAAGCACATCACTTGGTGTTCCCTGTCATCACTGAACGCAGTGGCCATGTGCTGCATGTTTGTATCATTAATTAGAGAATAGTCTCATCAGTAAGGCACTTTGTCCTTGTTAGGAATTTGTCCTGTAACTGAAACAGTTCTACCCTGTTATAAAGAGCAGGTATGAGAGTCACCTTGCTGACTGGGTGCACATTTCTGGGGTTTTTTAGACCCAATTCCCTATGCAGAAAAAATGTTTTCCCAAGTGGGACATCTTACATGACTTTTTTTCTTCATGCTTGCCCCAGGCCTAGAGCTGAGGTACTCAAACACAGGAGTTCCAAACCACATCAAGCTTTTAGACAATTAACTCCCAGGAGATAATTACTTTTAAAATTAACTCCAAGCTCAAGCTGAAAAAGTGAATTATCCTGCTGCTCATACAATGTCTTCTCTGCAGCCACCTCTCTATGACTCAAACCTGAAATGTAACCTCTCCCCCTTTCCCCACTTGCCCTCAGTGAAGAGCAGGGACTTTAAATCCCACGTGCAGCAGAGCAACTGGATGATACTGAACCACCAAGTGGTTGAACATTCCCTAGAAGAGTTCACGTGTCTCATTTCCTACTTTCTGAGATTACAAACTTAATGCACATGCATATGGTTTTTACATGGCCTTCTGCACACAGAAAGATACTGTGAGGTGTTAATTAGCAGCCCAAGCTTTACACAAAAGCCATGCCATGCTGTATAACCCCAGGGAGAGCAGAATAGATAAATTCTTTAAGAGGTGAATGAGCAGAAGCTGGAGACGTGGTGTGTGAGGGGATGTACAGAGAGGTATTTTGTTTCACTCTCAGAAGGCGTCACACCAGATTTCTCTCTTCGCTGATGATGCAGGACAGAGATGAGGGAACTGCACAGACTGTGAGTGCTAGTGAAGCAAAACCAGGTTGTGAGGAACAGGAGTTTGTCTGGCAGGATTAAATGCCGGGCTAAGGCTGAACGGCAACAACGGGATGCAGTTTGACTTGTGGAAGCAGAGCACTCTGCTGGGAGCATCAGGGCAAAGCAGGAGGAAAGGATCTGAGCACAACCCAGTGCAAGCAGCTTGATCTACAGCATCCCTGGGGAGAGTCAGAGAGAGCAATGCTGCATTCACAGCCACTAATTAGGCTGATAGAGGTTCAAGCTTCCCCTGGGTAAACCTGAACTGATGTGATCATAGACTCATACAATTGTTTGGGTTGGAAGGGACCTTAAAGATCGTTTAGTCCAAACCCCCTGACATGGGCAGGGACACCTTCCACTAGCCCAGGTTGCCCAAAGTCCTGTCCACCTGGCCTTGAACCCGTCTAGGGAGGGAGAATGCACGATTTCTCTGGTCAACGTGTTTCTGTGTCTCACCACTCTCAAAGTAAAGAATTTCTTCCTTATATGTAATCTAAATCTAACCCCTTTTTGTTTAAAATTGTTACCCCTCGTCTTATCCCCACACTCCCTGACAAAGAGTCCCTCCCCACCTTTCCTGTAGGACACCTTTAATTACTGGAAGGCCACTATAAGGTCTCCCCAAGCTCTGGGTGATGCTTGGGGCTTCAGCAAGATGGAAGCACCAAAGCTCTGAAGATGTTCAAAGTCAAGGGAATTTTGAATTAAAGAGGAAAATGGGTCACAGTAGGTGCTTTGTATTAGAAATTCAGTGTCAACCTGTTTTGCATAGCCACCTCCTGTGTGATGTTGATGACCCGTGGGATTAGATTTTGCACTACAGAGGGCAGGGTTTCGCTAGAAGAATAGATGGAACTCACAGGAACTTGGGAGAGACCTAGGAAGTATCTCATGTTTATAGACAAATTTTGCTGGAAGCTTTTCATAACATCTATGCCAAAAGTCAGAGGCACGGCAACTGTGAGAGATGACCTACACTTACAGGTAGAGGTGACATAGAGCAAAACATCCCTTCTGTCTGTGAGCTCGCAGCTTTTTTTCCTGGTGAGCCCAGCTGTCAAACTGGCACACACAAATCTGAGAAATGGAGGCCACAGAAGCCATGTCTCCAAGAGCCACATGGCACAGGCACTCCCTGGAGGCAGAGTGTTCCCATACATTTGCTAGGGCTTTCTTTTCTCCTGGGATTATGAAACTACATGTTCTTTCTTGAGAGCATTGAGCAGTCCAGGGCTGCCTCACCCCTGGCGCCAAGAGCTTTCACAGACAGAGAAAGCCTCCGCTCAATATGCTTGTGTGTTAGGTCCAGATAACATCCAGATCTTGGGATGGGATGGGGAAAGCCATGTTTCTTCTCACCACACTCCTGTTGTCTGGCATCTTTCTCCCTAGGGTACCATTGACCAGCACCGATGGTCATAAGCTCCTGACAGGGAACCAGCACAACCAACCCCAGGTTGTGGATCCATGTTGCAACATGGTCATCACTGAGTGCTAACCCCACAACTGGTGAGTCGCAAGCATTATGTTCATCCCCTTACTCTTTAAACCAGCGTGGAGCAGAAACATAAGTATGAGGCCTCTTTAGTAGAATTGCAACTTTTTGCATAGGTAATATTTGCTACTGGTCCATGCCTGGCAGAATGTAAGAATTTACTAAGCACCCCATATAGCAGAGATGACAAGGACCATGGGGCCACAACACACACAAGAGATTAAATCTGTCGCAACAACTGCGTTTGGGCAGTAGCAGCCTTCACCAGTGGAATGATTTAGGACCTCTGGCAGCACAGCGTCTGCTCATGCCTCTACTAGAGTCAAACTACTGGATGATGTTACGCAAGGCAGAGTGTAGCCCACATCCCTAGGGCAATACCACTCCAAACCAGCCACAGTCTCACCAGCTAGCCTGTGCTTAGTATGCAGGTTTTATTTCCTAGAAGGCTTCTGGGGATGAGACGCCTGTCACTAGAAACCTGAATCTGAATGGTAACTGACAGTGACCAGACCTTGCCGTTAATTCACTCCCCACCCACACGGGCTGTCTCCCATGCCTGTATTTGGTTTAACCAAGTGACCTCTGGTGGAATTTACAATCTTCCTATTTCCTTGATTTATTAGTTGCAGCCTCTGGGTCTGATGATTAGATGGTCTGAGCCCAGCTCTATCCCTTTTTTCTAAGTCTACAGCAGGTTATTTGTTTATGACAAAGGCTGATAATAAAAAATACTCTGCCACACTTATTCCAAATCACATCACCATGGCAACAACGATCAAAGTTTTTGAGTTTTTCCTCAAAAGAGTTTGCTGGGTTAGGTTGTTTATAGAGATCTCTGTGTGTGCTTGGTTGGAGGTTTCTAGTGATTTATCTGGCACAAGGTTTGTCAGTTATGTATGTTTGTTTGTGGAGCTCAGCTGCTCTCTTCTGCATTTCTGCCTGTTTCTCTTGGCCCCTGTTCTTTGCTGCTCTCTGCATGGCTGCCTGGACACAGCCACCTCTTCTCTCCCCCACCCAGCCCCCAGTCTCTGGTCACTGCTTCCCTTCCAGCCCCACTGCCAGACTAGACACACAGCAAGATCCATCCACCTTCAGCAGAGCCACCTCCCTCTGGAGGCGAAGGCCAGTCCCTGGGGGTCACACACAGTGACATTTTGATGTGCCTCAAGCTACACAAATGCTGCATGGAGCTGGGCACTGCAGACCACTGCAGGAGGGTGGTTGGGAGTGCAGGGTCGGAGAGGCAGAGGTTATTTTGGGGTTTGACATCCCTGACATACTGTCAGTGTCAGCATAGGATGAGCTTTCTTGCACCCCTGTCACTGCTGACCACTCTTATGTTTCTGGGGTGTCAGTTAGAGATGCTGCACTCTGGGGGAGATGGATTTGGTCTCACGTCCCCATAGGCAGGTCTGCAGCACAGGACAGAGTTTGTCACCTAAGATCATGTCAGGTGTTGCCAGCCACTGCTCCCCTTGGGGTCCTGAAAAGACACACATCCCAGAGGAACCTGAAAGATGCCTTTCCCTGAAACTTAATACTCCTTCAGCAACAGCTCTTCTTCTTGCTGTCTTACACTTCACACTTAGAATGAAACAGCCACCTAACACCAAGTGCAGTGGCCTCTGTGCCATGTCCCCTTGTGTCAGTGGGACTGAGCAATGTCTCTGCAAGTGAGCAAAGGTACCTCTGCTGGCAGGTCCCCACTCCACATGTCTGCACCATCCCTACTCTTGAGAAGCAATCTTTGTGATTTTATCAGACCCGTCCTAGCACGGCCAGCACACCTGATATACAAGCTGCCCCATCCCCACAGCACTGCACTGTGCCTTGCCCTGAGACAGGGCATACCCACAGGGAGACCTCCAAGGTCCCACTTAGAGATACTCAAATCAAAGAGGCTGCTGACCCTGTACCTGTCCAGCTAGTTACACTTGATGGCTTCAAGTATAAACTACCCTTGTGCAGAAATAAACATCCAGGCCTCAACCTCCTGTTCTGTGGATGCTGCTTGCCCAAATTCAGCCAAGCCTGGGTTCCCAGCCAACTCACTGGTTGAGAGCCATGGTTTCACTCCAGGCAGCTCTTCTGCATAGAGAAGTTCTCCCTGCTCAATTCCTTCCCTGAAGTCACCCGTTCACCAGTGTCTTGCTGCCCTGTGGTATCCAAGGCCAGTCCCACACTCTGGAGAAGATTACTTCCCATGGTGCAAGAAAGTGCCTGAAGATGGGTTCCAGAAGCAGGACCTCCCCAAGGGACTATGACTCCTGGCCATGCAACATGTCCCAGGACATGCAGATGAGCTGCTCTACTCTTCTCAGTGTCCATTGAGCTGAATGCCAGTGACACAGAGGGAATAGCAATATCTCTTCCCGCCTAGCACAGGAGTTGCTCATGCTGCCACAAAACTCTGCAGACCCTCTCCCTTGCTCTCTCCCACCTCATATGACACCGCACTAGCCATAAGGCTCATCCTGACTGCACTGCATGCACTATTTCACCAGGTATGTCTTCCCAGGCTGAAATCCCCCAGTTTATTCCTAACTCCATTCCCACTTCACATCCTTGATCTCTCCTGCACGATCCCAACCGTACTAGATAAATGCACTTCAGGTTCATTCTTCTGCACATCTAACACAGATCAGATTGAACCAAGGTGTTCATCTTGAACCCCTAACTGCATCCAGTCATTGACTATTGCTCTTTGGTTAAGCTATGCAGTTCAGAGCTACATACTCTTTAGGCACCTTTGTTTTGTCAGTAAGGTTTTGGGAGTCTCACCTCTTGATTTGTTTCTCTTCCTCATTATTATTATTATTGCTCACTTTACACTGGTGCTTTATCTTATGAATATTGATTATTTTGTCTCACTGGTTAGCAATTGTTTATTCTAGACTAACATTTTCTATTCTTATATTTCTGCATACTAACATGATTTATAAAGGCAGTAAAACAAAGAGTGCTTGTGCAGGGAACTCAAAAAGCTTTGCTGTGCTAAAGGTTCCTGGGAATAATAAATCAAAACTAACCTTGAGTCAGAGTGTAATCTCTGCTGCATTCGCCCTCAGATGGAGTCATCCAGCAGCACTATCCAGAGCTCACACAATCCACAAGACAGCTCTGTCTGTCCAAAGCAACCTGCAAGCCTGCAGGTTCCCCCAGCTTTCTTGTGGTCACACCCTCCAGGGTGATTTTCCTCTCTGTTCATGTCATTCACTACAGGCAAAGCAAGGGGGTGACTGAACCTCCTGGAGAGGAGCCACAGCAGCACAGATGTGGCCTCAGAAACTCCTCTCACTGCCTTTGCGCTGTGTGAGGACACCCTACTAACTCCTGCAGATGTGCCCTTCACACAGTCATCACCCAGGAACCACAGGCGGTGATTGCTGGAATAGACGTGCACCCTCACGTGAAATCCCGCTGTGCCCGCTGCAGGGGAAGCAGCCCCTCTTGTGCTCCCACAGTGCACTCCCAAAGCTCTCCGCTTTTTGGGCAGCTCCACAAGATGTTTTGTAGATGTGTATGTACCACAGCCGCAGCAGCACATGCATTGCCCAGCTAGGGCAGTGCTGTGGCTGCTGAGGAACAGGAAAGTAAACGCTGCTGCTGAAAACACGACTCCCACTGCCACAGCCACGCCTGTCTTAGCCATGCAGCATCCTATAAGGTCACAAGACCTTTGCTTACTGGCTCTGAGGTTCTCTGAAACCTTCATTCCTCTGTCCTGTTCAGATCAATGGTGCTCTTTACATCCATCCATCAGCTCTGGAAGTCTCTGTCAGAACGAGAAGGTGACTGTTTTCTTTTCCTGGAGGCTGCGTGCATGCAGCCTGACATCACATACAGACAGAGTTCTGGTCAGAGGGCAGGAGGCAGGTCCCAACCCCTTTTCAATGCAGCATGTTTTCTGGGATGTAAGCCAAGCCTGGGGATGATGCCACACACTGGGCGGCTGGTGCAGAGAGCCCAAAACTGGAAGAAGGTTACCTCCTCGCTGAGTCTGGGCTGGAGTAAACCACTGCTGCATCTCGGTGGTGGGACTTGGGAGCCCCCCTGGCTGCAGAGGCTGCAGGAGGAGTGTCAGGCTGTTCGGTGACCACAAGGTGCAGGAGGTTACACAGACACATTAGGAGTATTTCTAAAGACAAAACATCAAGGGGATAGGGAGAAGGGCGAGCCTGAAGGCACAGCGCTTCCTCCAGCTGATGCAGAACCAAAGCACACCCCAGCACCCACAGAGCCAGCCTCCCAAGGAGATGACAGATGGTGTGACAGCAGGGTTTCCAGATGCCTGTTGGGCCAGGAGGAAGATAAAACCCTTTATTTCCTTTTCTGTTTCTTTATCTCTGCGAGTCTTGACCCAGAGGACCAACCAGACACCCTTTAACCCCCAGATACCTGCATCAGGGTGTCAGTGCAGTGTGTGTGTGTGAGTGCTGGGGGATTTCATGTGTTGATCAAGAACAGTGAAGGGCACAACTGCTTAGAAATCTGTACAGCTGTGCTGTGTTGTTTAGTATGTCTCTTCTACCCCAGATATGCATTCACCTGCACACAAAGCACTAGTGGCTGTATCAGTCAAGGCTAGTTGTCAAAGCTGGTATCCCAGCTAGGACAGGCTGGTGATGTGATAAATTAATGGTGATTCAGACTTCGCTATCAAAACCTTTTCTCAGTAAAAAACTAAGATTTTGGAAGAAAAATAGCTGTAGGTAGGAAATACACACTTTCTTTGAAATGCTGTCATTGCAAAGGAGAAAACTCAAGAAAATCACAAGCTGAGTGGAGAAACATGGTTTCTTAAAGTTTTGCAGTGATCTTTTATCTCAACAGTCAAAGAACCAGGGAATTACTACTGTGTATCAAATTTTTAATTTCAAAATATTTTCTCATTCTCTCAGTTGATCACAGTGGAAGCAGCAGACACTTGCCACACTGGAGGTCTCCCAAGGGTTGCTGCTACTGGCAGCAGTGACTCTTTTACAGAGTGGGCATCACTCCCAACTTTCAAAGATGGGAATGACCCCTCTTCACTTCATTGTAGCAGCCAGGGACACTATATGACTGTGAGTGCTTGGCAGTTTTGTCTGAGGTCCATCCCAGCGAGGCTCATCCTCATTTCTTCTCTCTTTGTTGAGCAGGATGAGCCCAGTCTCCAAAGAATCTGACTTGGGAACAGCCTGGTGTCTGCAGCTGCTGAGCCATAGTCCCATACACCACCAGGCTGCAAAGCTCTTTCTCATCTCCTTTACAGCAAGAACATCCCTTAGCTTCTCCCCTGGCTGAAGGTAGGAGTAATGGCAGAGAGGGCAAAAATCAGGTCCATAAATAAAACTCATAAAGCTGTGTCATTTCCCTGGGCTCTCCAGATCATATTGAATCAGCACCAGCACTTGAGGCAGTGTCCCTCTTGTTCACACCAGCCCCAGGGTTCAGTCCCAAGCATGCAAATACAGCCCAAGGGTTTGGTTTCCATGCTGGAATTAGATGCAAACCAATTTCAGAGTCTCTGGAGCTTCCGTGGAACAAAGTCACTGTCCTTCTGTGGCTTTGCCAAAGAACTCACCAGAAGGCATGAGAAGGGTGTTGCTTAACCCTGCCTTAAGTGTATGCACCTCTGTCTTCACTGCAAAACCCAAAGGCCATGTAAGCATCACACCAGTTAAGTGTAATACAAGCGTAGGACCATGCAGCAACTATAAATAGACTGTTTGCTTCAGTGTGGGCTGAGCATGGGGCTAAGTACCCCACTGCACTCATTCAGCCCATGCTACCACCCACACAGCCCCATCGCCCCTGTTCCAGGTAAGCAAGGCAGAAGCTGGCTCTGTCTGTCCCTGGGCTGCGGGCACACACTGAGCAGTGCTGACACACCTGCAAAGCGGTGCTCTCAGTTACTATCACATCATCCCCATCTGACAGTCACTCTCAGCCCATCCCCTGTCCCTCTGAATGCCACACTAGCCTTCTTGCTTATCTGAGCTTCCCGTGTGTAGTTCCTGGCAGTCTCACAAAGGAGACAAGCCCTGAAGGGAGCAGAATGAATATTCATGGTTACTGTGTCTAGAAGGTGAATGGAGGCTCTCAGCACATCCACAGGCGAGCAAGACATCCATCATAAAATTCACATTCAGGGTCTTATTCCTCTTACAGCATTAAATATTTAACAACAGAAACTTTCAAGTGTCTTCACAATGTAATTACAGTGCCAGGAGGATCATCTTCAATTGCTTCGCCGCAGCTCACCACTGGGATCAGCACTGCCGGCAGGAGTGCTTGGGTGGCCCTGAGTCTCATCTGGGCTTCCTAAGTACCTGCAAGGACAGACAAAAAAAAAATAAAAATGCTGTGGAAGTTGTAATATGGAGAGAGACCGCAGGAACAGCACAGATGTCCAAGAAGATTAAAATGGAAGAAAAAGCCCCTGTTGCACTATTATAACAAAAACCACAGTGATAGGAAGATAGGGAATATGGAAAGAGGATATGTGCAATTTCTCAAGGGCAGCGATTCTGGGAGGGTGTGCAGGCTAGGTAGTGGGAAAGGAGCTGGACCCTGAGAAATGCAGGCAATGCCATGGTCCCATGCACCTGCACTGGAGAGCAAGATGAGAAGAGAGGAAGATTCTCATGACTGTGTCATGGACACTTGCTTTTGATACCATCAAAAGTTGAACACACACAGTGAGTTGCTAATTCCTTTTAATATCCCACAAGGGAAACTGAGATTCAATAGTATATCCAGAGTCCGTGAATCAAGAGAAAGGGTTGACCATCATCCAAGAGAGGTAGGTTCTCAGGAAACATTGGTTGCACACTCCAGCAATGACATAAGAGCAGTTATACACTTGGATGCTGACAAAAAGGGAAAAAGAGGGTCAAATTCAATATGTCACTGAGTGACTGAAGAAAAATGGAGGATTATTTAGCATAAATTAATATGTCAAGGCTGAATTTGCAGGGTAATGTTCTCCAGAGTTATCAGTCCTTGTCAGAGAAACAGCAAAGCTGGTGCAGGATCAAATTAATAAAGAATGAAAGTCTCGGAATATTACCAAGTCCAGTCAACATGGTTTTATGGAAAGCAGCCCTTGCCCAACAAATCTGTTCTCATTTGCAGAAGAAAGCACACATGTGGCTGATGATAGGATGAAGTGCCCAAGCGCAATCAGGCTTTACAGCTTTGGATTAAAACCAGTTCCAGCCAATGCTAGTAAAGCCCATGTGTGAACATGCTGAGTGTTGGATGAAAATGGCAGATCTCAAAACACATAGGGAATTCTCATCAAACACGAGTGTGATGAGGGATTTCTGCAACAGCTATCTCTAAACTCTGGAACCACAGGGAGGTGAGATGATGAGATAGCGATGGACATAGATATAGAGATGAAGATTGCGGGAGAGGGAGACGTTGGAAGGAAGAAAAGAGAGAAAAACAATTTTTCTGTGAGGTAAAATTTACAAAGTGCCACTAGTGCCAAGGATGGAGCAGTAAGAGAAGAGCTCTAACTGCTTGGTCATCTGGGCTTATGCGAACAGCCAGGCAATAAGACCTAACATGAGGACAAAGAGCACCAGTTGCAGCAAAGCCCCAGGGCTGCAGCCTCCCCAGCCCAGGTGCAGCGAACCTTTCTCTGCTCCCAGGCCTGCAGGAAACCCTGGACAGGCAGGAACTTCGCCTGCCCCAGTCTACCTGTATTTCCTCATAGTTTGCTACCTCATAGTCTTCCTGTTTCTCTTACATGGATCAGCAGATGAGGTGGAGCTGGTAACTGTACAAACACATGGCCTGGTTTTGCCTCATCATTAACCATCGTACTCAAATCAATGCAATAAATGCTGATGAGAGAGAAAATCTTTCTCTCTTGCCCAGACTGGCCTCCTGGCAGCATCTGCGTTGCTTCACTCTGCTCTCACCCTTTGACAGACCTGGTTGCATATTATTGCTTAATTATCATCTTACACCAGCCCTGGAACATTTAATGTGGCCTGTGCTCTGCCTGGCATTACTGTAAAAGCAGTTAACAAATGTATCTGCATGTCTTACTAATCATACTAAAAACATGATCACTATTCTGTTAAGAACCCTGTTAATGAATAAGCCTGAACTGCAGCTCCCAGGGATCCAACGTGTTTTTCTGCCCTACCCCTGCTGGAGCTCAGACCACAGCTAAGCTGTTTCAGGAGGGCAAGGAGGCGTATTTGACATACAGCAGCACTCAGCAGAATTCACCCTCTTGACAGATCATCCACTCCTAGGGGAACCTCTGCCATCCTCATGAGAGCACCAAGGAGAGACACACAGAGAGTTTGGATGTCTGTCTTCTGCTGAGTCCACAGAACAAGCACTCAGCACAATTCCAGGGCAGTAAAAATAATGATAGTGATTAATAATAATGACAATGAAGATTATTATAATAAAACCAACAATAATAATAGTAATAATGATGAGAAGTTCACTGACAAAGGAGACTTCAGCTACAGGTAAAGATGCAATGGCCAGCCAGACCCTGCAGGGTACTGAGGTTGCCCTGTGATAACTGCCTACAGCTAGAGCACTGTACACCGTATTTTAAAGGCTCCTCACTACCTCCAGGACCCTTGAATTGGGCAGCACATTTGAAAGGTCTGCACCAGACTCTGGCTGTTTGCTGCCACAGAGGTGTCAAGCCAGTGATGGGCCAGTGATGGACTTCAGCCTCACAACAGTAGGAGATGTAAGCCAAGTGTTAGCACAGTGCTTGACATATTCATTATGCCCGTTACCTTCCAGCTCCTGCCCCACAGCGCAGCAGGACGCTGAAGTGCGATGCAGGTACAGGGTTGCTCCGTTGGCGGACCTGACCTTGGCAGTGCTCTGCTCTGGCAATCAGTTTGTCACTCCCTGGGTGTGCAGGTTGCCTCCGTCTTTGAGTGGCAAGCTGCTAGGATCAGCCGCTCTCCTGCGGCCAAGGGTACATCATCTGTCTGCACCTTCTCTGCGTGCACTGGCAGAGGCTAGGGCGCAGAAATGCAGATCATGCAGATATGAGCAGCAGGGAAATGCAACAGATAAATTCCTCCTCCTCACAAAGATGGTCCAAATCCAGTCCTACAAACCTGCTTGAAGCTGAAGTGGCAGGCAGGCTGCAGGGCAGCTGGCCCATGCAGATACCCACAAGTGCTTTGCTGCCAGGCTCCTCCTCACACAGACATTGGGCAAAGCAGACAGGGTGTGAGTGGAGACCTGCCACCCAAATCACCTTCCCCTGGCCTGTCACACAGCTGCTGGGTGAGCTGATCCTTCCCGGAGGTGTGGGGAGGAACATGATGAGGTCCTCCAGTAATGGAGCAAGGCTTAGAGTAGCTATTTATCTTTATGCCTGCTCCACTTGAGTTAGCTCTTTTGAAGTCCTCACTTGATGCTTTTTACCCTTTCTCCTCTTGCTCCGTTGATGTTCGCCTCTTCCTGACCTAAGGAAGTTTGCACTGCGGGAGTTGTTTCTATCCATGTGCTTGCCAATGCAGGATCATGTCAAGTTTATCCGCTCCACGCTAGTTTATGACTGCACCATACTGAAGTGGATTGGATATGCACGTAAAGTTTTACAAATGTTTTTACTGAGAAAGTGATCCACATAAAAATACATCAAACTATTGATAGTTCTCCCACAAGAAAAAGCAAGGCTGATATTGAAAAATGTGAGTAATGCAATTTCTAATACCCGAGCAAATGAAAGCAGGAACTGAAATTTTGCATAAATATATATAAAACTTGTATTCATTGATGTGATTGATATTAAACAATACCAATGTATTTGACAGAAAGATGCCATGATAAAATACCACTGATGTGACACCTCTCAGCAGAATTTTATTATGCAGTTTAATTTTAAACCCTTATTTGTCTCTGCAGATAAGACTTGCCACACTTCCTCAGGGTTTCTGAAGGTTGACAGAGAGCATCCTTGTCACAGGATTGGTTTCCTCAGCCCTGGCATGCAACAGAGGCACAAGAAACACGAGCCTGTGCATGTCCACAAAAAGTGCAACAGTGTCTGTGATATAACGCTGCAGGATCTGAGCTTCCTCCCTGCTTAACACAGCACTTCAGCCTGCGCTTAACCCTAGAGAATGGCTCAGATCTCATTGGTACCAAACACCAGGGCTGGCAGGGAGGTCTGAGAACAGATATTACTTTGGGATGCTCATGGAAGGGCTGACCTGCTGCTGTCATGGCTGCTCCTGATTGCTGCTGCTCCTCCGTTTTTTGCACAACCACAATGAAAGCAGATTTTATTTTCTAATTCAATTTTCACCTCACAGCTTATCACGCAATGTCAGCTTCCATATTAATGTACCTAGCTTTCCACACACAAGCAGAAACTTGGTGCTGGAAATGTTAATTCTACAGGTGAGTTTGCCCATATGTTGTGAAACTGCAGTAAAATAAATGATCCTGAGAACCAAATGACAAACAGCAAAGTCTGTGGGTGTGACACCAGCTACACTGGGCAGCAGACCAGAGTGCAGATCCCAGGTATTCAGTTGATCCATGGAGCCAAGTCTTCACCCAGGTCTAATAAAACTCCATTCTCATCTACACAGAGAAGGGAATGCTCTGGGCTGACTTTTCCAGGATCTCGAAAAGCTTGGGAGGCAGCTCTTTGGTGCACACTTTGCTGATCCCCAGGGCAGGGAGGGGACAGCTCTCCTATGGTTTGCAGTTTGGAGTAGGCTCTGCCCTAGCCCAAGAGAAAAGATGCAAACAGGCTCTGTACCCTGCTCTTGAATACAGCATTTAGGGTTAGCAATCACTGTTTTGGCTACCTTTTACTAATGGAAGCTACTCCTGCAGAAGGAGCCCCAGCCTTGCCCTGGTGAGGACTGTGGGGTCCCACAGCAGTGATAAGGTGACACAGTCCAGCCCCATGGAGGATCATTGTTCCCAGACTTTACCTAGGCACAGGTTGAAGACCACTGGTGAAGGGGAGATTTCAGCTGTGAATAAAGAAAGAATGAGGATCAATGTTAAAACAATATATCGGTGAGTCTCCTGGAGGAAGCTCAGAGACTATCCACAGACTGCTAAGCCTGGAGCACTTCAAACACCTTATTTTCTTCTTGAAGTGTACTTGGACCTATATTTACTACACAACCTCGATTCTGTTTTTTCCTAAATCTAAGTTACTCACTTTGCAGTTCCCAGGATCCTCCTCTGTGCATGCTATGCCCAGGGAGCATGAGTGCATATTTGCTCTACAGCCATGCTGCACGGAGCAAAATCAATTGTGCTGCTTCTGAGCCACCACCTGGGATCTGGCCAGGTTCAGCTATAACAAGAACAACGTGTGCAGCCCTGACCAAAACCCTGAGCTACTCTTCATCCATCAGCATGATGGGAACTTAGCGTTAGGGAATTGCCAGGCAAACCTTTCAACCATTCTGCTGAAGAAACTTCCTTTGGAAGGGCTATTATCATTTCTGGTTAAGCAGAGCAGTCTACCAACTCCTTTATGCTCGTGGCCCTATTGTCAAGCTGCTAACCCATGAAAAGAACTGCAATAAAGATGAAAAAGAAGAGTAATGGGGGAAAGTATGCTGCAGAGCATGCTCAGTGCCCCACACTTAAAGGTTCGTAACTGTTATTTATGACATGACTTTCTTCAAACTTGGCAGCGGCTCTTGTCCCATTTGAAGGCTCAGTGCGTGGCAGACTGAATCCCGAAATGGAGGAGCTTCTGAATTATCTGTCACAACAGAAGGCTGCAATCTTCTGCAAAAAACAAAAACTGCCCATTTGTTCACTGTTACAAAGCCAAAACTTGCTGGCCACATTTTTTTGCAGAACTTTAAAATATTTTCTGTTGTGGGAAAACTGAGGGCAAGAAATTTCAGCCCAACAGGACAACTAGAAATATAGAGATACAGAGAGAGATGGGCAGGAAATGGAAGTAGAGGTCACCACAA
Source organism: Athene cunicularia (assembly GCF_003259725.1). Lineage (NCBI taxonomy): Eukaryota > Metazoa > Chordata > Aves > Strigiformes > Strigidae > Athene > Athene cunicularia. The sequence goes on along the minus strand of NW_020799121.1, from coordinate 383,347 downwards.
AATTACTTCTGCAGCATTAGTTACAGACTCACGTCCACCCCTCCATAATTACTGTTGGTCTTGGCTGAGTGGTCGGCACATAGCAGCAGGAGCAGAGCTCCAGCGAGAAGCACTGAGGTAATGGGGAGGAGGAACCATGTCCCTCCAAGCTCCCAAAGGTCCCGGTGACCTTGTCCCCTCTGCTGGCCCAGAAGGTGTTTGAAACAGTTCATTGCAGTTCAACCCTGTCACTGATAAGCTGGCAAAGAGGATGGTTCCCTGCCAGCCAGTTCTTCATTAGCATTCTGCCAAATGCCTTCAGGAAAATTTAATTTACATGTCTATTATTTTTATTATATAGAAGATTCACAGGGAAGTATCTAAGATTAAGATGTGTCGGGGTAGGAATTGGAGCTCTGGCATCCACACCCTGGTTTCTCTGAAGTCCTCTTGAAAGTTACAGACATGGAAAACAGCAAGCCAGGGAGTAAAATGGGCATGACCAGCTCACCCAGCACAATCTTCTCAGCTAGTTCACAAGCCCTCCTGCTTCTGATGAGGGCTTCGCTGTCTAGAAGGTTTTAACATTGATTTTTATTAATTTGTACCCTATGGGCTGCTGCAGACTGTTCTCACTGCTCCCTGCTGTGTGCTCCATGCTGTCCATATAGGGATGGACAAGTCCAACCATACATTTCTGCTCCTCACACACATCAGTTTCACCTGAGGTGAGGGGACAGTTATGTAGAAATCAGAGCTTTTTTCTCAAACATCCTTCAATCTCATGGCCCTATGAATTGTAGCAACTCTGGAGTGTCCTGTACCTATTTGCAGGTCAGAGTGTTACCATTTAGGCAGTTGCACCTCACCTTCTTGCCATACCACAGCCATGGCCATGTCCCAGCTACTAGAAGTAAAGGAGAAAATCCTTATCCCATCCTGGCCAGGCAAGACTGCAAGAGGTGGGGGAAAGTGTCATCTCCTGCCATGTGAAGCATTATTGCCTACACACATAGGGGACGAGCAGGAGCGGCTTGCATCCAGTGCAGAGGATTTCCCTGGCACAAACTCCCCAGGACATGCCATCAGGCTTTTCAGTGGTCTTCCTTACCCACCACAAAAGGAGGCACATCAGGTCCCTCCTCCTCCTGTGCTTCATACTAACAAACAAGGGTAAAAAACAAAGTGGGGGGGGGGGGTTGGCAGCTGGCAATGTGCAGGTGCAAGTGTTTAAGGAGATGATTGGCAGGTTATCCAAGGGTAACAGGGCAGATGATGAGCCATTCATTCAGGAAGTATCTTGGGAGCAGGAGGCAGGACTGTGGAGGCACATCTAGCTCTCTGTAATGTGACATGCAGCTGGTTTGCTCCACTCCTCCTGTTCTTCCCTGTCTTTCACGAATCTGGAGTTGTTCTGCTCTGGAAGAAGTAAAACAAAGGAGAGAACAGAGTGCTTCATTCATCTGTAATGCTCACAATGGGAACAAAAGCACTGGTTCAAACTTGGAAAGTTCTCAATATTGAGATGAGCTGAGCTCTTGGCACTGCAGAGATTTTGGACCCAGTCATGTCTGGAGAAAGCTAGTAATAATAACGATGATAATAAAGGGAAGGAGGGTGCCACCTGGTAAAATGTGGTGGGTCAGGCTGAAGAACAGCCAGCTGGTCTCCCTGGCCCTACAGAGACTACCTGATCGATGGTGTTTGGTGGGTCTTTCATCTGCAGTCACTTCATACTAATTCCACCCAGAGTGTGTAGACCTCTCCTCCACCAGTCCAGAAGATATATCTGGTAAAAGAAGTGGCTCACTAGGGTCTGCTAAAGAAAATACATTCTGCACTGAAGCCTGGAGAGCCCGTGAGGAGCCTGCCTTTGGCAGATGAGCTCAGGGAAGAGTTAAAGCACAGCACCATGCTTTCAACAGAAATAAAAAGTTGCTCTCCTTCCTTTCTTTTCTTTTTTTTTTTTTTCCCCTCACTCTTAAAAAAATCGCTTCATTTTCACTTCAGTGAAACTGGAGAGGCAGGAAATAATACAAAGGCTCTTTACAAAGCCCAAGTTCTTTCTTCTGTGGCATCTGTACTGAAGTATCTGTGATGGTAACAACCTCTGCTCTCCCTTCACAGGACTCAGCTTCATCAAATATTCCCTCTCTTGAGGCCATGCCGTGCGATGGTGGGATTCCCTCTCCCAGGTCCATTGCATTTCCAGTCACACTCGGAGCCACTTGCAGAGCTCAGGCAGAGAAAAAGGAAAAGCGATTTTGCTTTGCTTCTCCCAGGGAGGAAAGGAAGGGGCTGTGGCTGTAGGTTTGCTCCCTGCTCAGCCTGCCTATCCCCCCAAGAAGCTGACCTTGAGCAGAATATGGCCATGGGCCACCCAGACCAGAGGGTGCCCTGGTGACAGCACTGCCTCCCCCCAGGTACGCTCGTCAATTCACCATTTTCCAGGCTTATTTTAAACCCCTTTGGATTGTTCAAACCTAATTAACTAATCAGTGCAGAGTCCTTCTCTCTTCATTTGCCAGGAGCGGTGGGCACACACGGTGTGAGCTGTACAGCACCACCCTGCAGCACCGCAAGCCCTGCCGCAGGCAGAGCACCCCCGGCACAGCCCCTGCTCCCCTCCTGTGCTGAGAGAGCAGCTGCCTGCTAGTCCAGAGCCCCGGCAGATTGCTATGCCTTGCTCTGCGAGTCCATCCTGGGCAGTGCAGGCTGCAGGGGTGAGAGGCCCTGCCTACATTTCCCAGCCATCCCCCAGGATTCCCCACTCTACCCAGGGTGAGCAGCTCTGCCCCAGCGTGCAGGGAGACATCCACCTCTGCAGCAGGTGATGATGATCTGATCGCATCAGACTGGTTGTCTCAGAAATGAACCATTCCATTGTCCCCTCAGCCAGCAGCCCTGCAGGCAGCAACAACCACTGATGGCATTGCAATTCCCTGGCACAGTTCATGCCACCATCCTTATTTCCACAAATAGTGAGAGCGTGAGGACACGCATGGGCACAGAGCCACTCTGCTCCTTTCCTGTGGCCTCTTCCCCTCTGAAGGTCAGGGAGCTCATCAGCCCCAGCCAGCATGCCTTGGGCACCTATTACCAGTGCAGAGCCCAAACAAGAGCCTGGGGATGACTCACGCAAGAGAGGGGACAGTGCCTGTCCCAAAGTGAACATCTTATTAAGGGAAGGGATGTAGCAGAGTCAGGGTGAGAGCACCATGCCCTGCGCACAAGGAGGTGCCAGGGAGCATCCTGGCACTGTTACTCAGAGAGCAGTGTGGGGAGCCAGACCCTGGGAACCCCCCAGGTCCTGGAGGCAGCAGAGAGGTCACAGCGGCAAGCTGCAAGGGGATGAGATGACCCCGCGACCACATCTGTTGGGACCTTCAGCAGAGCAGGCAGTACCATACAGCCCTCCAGCTGCCATGCCCGTGTGTGTGCATGCAGAGGTACGGTGCTGTGCGTGACAGGCCCTGCTCATGAGTGCAGGATCTCCCTGACCACTGCTCCGGGAGCTTGATGTCTTGGTGACTAGGAAGGAAAGGTTGTGGCAGAGGCTGTGGAGCATGGGAGGCTTCACATCGGCTCCAGGTGGACCCTGTACAGCTCTGGCCCCAGGGGAATGGTCTCACTCAGGCATAGCAGAGCTGGCAGCAAGCACCAGGGCCAGTTCAGCCCCAAAGGCAGCTCAGTGTGCATGGCAAGATGCTGGTGATGATGGGAAAGGTTGTTGCTGTGGCTCTCGTAATCCCTCCCTCACTGCTTTGGGCCATCGCCACTCTAGGAACTCTTCTCCCACCACTCCCACACTGACCCCAAACCCTCTGGGAGATTGCACTCATGCTGTTTTCTTCCAGAAATACCATATTCCTAATAAAAGTGCTACTGTTTTCACTTCTCCCTGGTGCAGACACACTCTGTTCTCCTTCATGTTTTAATTCTCAAGTTCCTCTAGTATTTCCACTGTAAAAATTGACTCAGAACAGTACATTTCACCTCCTCCCACAGGACTGCGCAAGGACAGTTTCCCTCTTCAGGAAGCAGAGAAGGACATCCCAAGAACGACTGGCCAGGCTTCCCTGCCCTCCACCAGACGTGTTATGGCAATATGGCAACGGCTGCACTAGATGATCGTCAAGGTCTTTTCCAACCTAGATGATTCTGTGATTCTGTGCTTATGTTCCCCAAGCAAGAGCAAGAAAAGACTGGAGCATCCTACCTCAGGGCACCCTGCATGCATGCCCCAGAGACATCTGCTCAGGCCAGGGAGAACTAGTGGTGAACCATAGAGATGAAGGAGGGGTCAGGAGCCATCTGCAGAGAAGATCCTCACTCAGGTGATGACAGAAGGAACCCAGTTGGGCATCAGCATGTCCAGTCCTGTCCCTGTAGCTCCTCCCTGAACCTCAGCAGCCCCAGGTACTACATTATCCCCATGGAAATAACAGCAGGAGTCACACAGAGCATGGACAACATCCAAACTCACTGGCCCAGCATCTAGTCCTGTATACCTGCATGTGACCCCCCACATGTATGAAGGGCCAGACTGCCCTGGCAGAGCCAGGCTCAACGTGGTGAGGGAAGGTTTCAGGGTCAAACCCAGCTGGAAAAAAATGGTGGAAACAGGAACTTTTTGAAGCTGGACACCTGCTTCCTCATTTATCAGTTCTGCTTTATTTTGAACTGGGTAGAGTCAAAAATAATTTAAGAAAAATAAAGAAAAAAAGCAAAACCAAATTAATCATTTTTTAAATTATTTTTGGCTGATGTGAAAAATCTTTGGCTTTCTGCTCACAGCTTCCCTTTGAGCTCAGTGGGTCTCCTCTGACTGGGAGCAGTCAACCCCAGGGCCAGCCTGCCAGCAGGAATCTGGGGCAGACCCCAGGCTGCTTTGAGGAAGGAGAAAGACTTTCTTCAGATTTCATCCCACAAAACCAGCAGGTCTGGACTCAGTGACCCTCCAGTCCTCCAGCTCTGTCATGGAGGATCACTGCCAGGATCACTGCCATGATGAATTCCTGGGATGCCCAGAGCAAGTCAGTGCCACAGCCATGAAAAGCCTCGCTCCACCTGCCAGGAAAAATTGCAAAACAATCAGCTGCACAAAAACCAGCAACTTGCACAACTAGCCCCTGGTCTGCTCATTTGCAGTAATTAAGAGCTGCCAAGGCCTTGCCTCCTCGCCGAAGGCGCAGGGCGAGAGCGTGCAGGGGCACAGGGCTGTGCAGAAGTCTGCAGACTGTGTCCCACCATAGGCACAGTGTCACTGGGGGACTGTCCCCATTCCACAGCCTTTGTGGGGTCCTGCACCAGGCAGCATGGCTCTGCCATCAAGGTGACACAGCGAGAGCACAGGCATGCACCAACTCAGGTGGGAAAAGTGGGTGCAAAAGGTGCAGCACAGGAGGAAGTATCTCAGGTACCCTCCAAGGGTGAGACCCCAGGCACTGGGGAGCAAATGCAAGAACCAGCTAGCCACAGCCACATGCCCGACAGAAACAGGGTCTTGGAGTGCATCAGCTCCTGGATCATCTGTATCACAAGTCGCATCTTCCTGAAATTACCTAATGCAGCAACATCACAAGTTATTTACATATTTATGGAGTATTTACCCCAAACTTCATAACACTACAAAAAAACCCGATCATACAGCTAGTAATTTAAATGAAAAATTGTTATTCATACATTTTCATTGTAATGTCACATGCCACAAAATATTACAGGTTCATGAGGCAGCCAGTACTCTGCTAATAATTAGAATACATTACCACTTTGATGAGGCATTTACACAAAACTGCAGAACTGTCTCAGAACTGCCGAGATGCTCCCAGCACCCCAATTAGAATATGTCGGAGGCTTTCATTTATTATATCGATCATGTGGCGTAAATTGCACCTTTTGCCTAATTCCAGATACTTTTACACATCGCAGAACATATGCATTGTCACCTCCTGGTCCCCCTCGAACATGTGGGGGTGCAGGTGAGCTCAGCACAGCCAGTGCCTCCATGGGCATGAGGTGTTGAGTCAAGCTGCTCGGAAGGTCTGTAGAGACAACATCCATGGCAGCACCTGTGATGGACCTTTCTCCATAGGAGGTGCAGAGTGTCTGGGTGTGACTGCTGAGCCAGGGTGAGAGCTCTGCAGATGGTCCCTGGATGATGGCCCCAGGGGATGGATGGGCAGAGGGCATAAGGTCTGTGGAGATCCATGCTCACAGGACTGGACAGATCCACACCTCCTCTCTCACCTCTGGTTCCTCCATCCCTCCTGCATAGTCTTATGGTCCCCTTCACCTCATTTTCCAGCTTCCCCTCTGCTACAGTCTCTGCTCCTAGTACTCACTTCCCTTCTATCTCACCTTCTACAGCCCAGTCCATCCTGCTGATGCCTTCACGTAGACCCTCCACCAGCAATCTCACCTTCTCTTATCCCCCAGTCAGGCTTACAGCCCCCTCAGCCCCATCCCAGCCCTATGTCCCCCAACACCTGATCACTCCTCCTTGTCAGGCCCCATGGTCCCAGTAGCAGAGAGTCACAGCTTCTCTGCTCCCTAGGTGGACCTCATCTCTCCTGCGATGGTTGAATACCAGCAAAGTCAATAGGAATACTCCCTCATCCTGCTCCCAGCTGATGCAGTGGCCTCTGGGCCTCTCTCAAGTGCCTGTGTGGAGAGTGGAGATCCAGGATGTAGGGTCCAATCCTGCCTTGGCCACTCAGTGATGGGGGTGATACAGTGGGGCTTTCCCCTGAGAACTGATGGGGTTAGGACACCCCACGACTCTGCTGACTAAGCAGATATCACTACACTCACCACAAGAAAAGGCTTATAGCCCTCATTTCCAGGCAAACCTGGCACATCCATTGCGCTTGCTTTTTTGGTAGAAGAGGAAAAATACCTCCTATTTCCTTAGTTGCTTCTCCCAAGGTCTGGGGAATAGCTCTGTCTCTGCACAGGCTGCTCGCTGAAACCAGCTTTTGGGTCAGCAGAGTTACTCACTTTCTGAATCAAATAATGTCTGACCCAGCACCCCAGAGCAGCCATCCCAAATCATCCCAGCAAGGCAGCCGGCCACCCAGCAACAGCACAGTGCAGGGAAGTGAGATGTTCAGTGGAGAAATAGATTTAAGTGTTGTCACACCTTGAAGGAGCAATTACCAATGACAGGCGTCACTGCAATGAGCTGTGAAGTTATGACAAATGCCCCAGCAGTACCCCTCTAACAAATAACCAGAAGGTGAGAACGCAGCAGGAAAACACCAGCTGAATTGGGAAAATGTGCTTGTGTCTCTGGAAAACATCTTTCACACCACTGGGTTCATTATGGTGTTGGCTTTTCTTAATGCCGTTCAAAGCCAATAGCGCCGGCCCTCGGGAGCCGCACATCTCTGCTAACCAGCTGGCAGCGCACGCCTTGCTCCGCTCATTTCTGTGTGCCAAGCTCACGCTCACAGCAACACCAGGTTGCCCGGGCAGAAGGGAGCTGAGGGTGCACAGGGTAAGGGATCAAGTGTGTAATGCAGGGAACAAAATCAAGGAGGGAATAAATGGCCAGAGCAGGACAGAGTGCGGGGATGTCCAAGGCTGCAAAGCCAGGAGATCCCACCACTGGTTTCAGCTCAGTTGGTGGCTTCACACTGCTGTAAATGAAGTCTGCGGATGTGCTGCCTGCTGGCGGCAGGAACAGTCTGCTGGGAGCCGTGGGAAGGAGCAAGGGGCTCCTCTAGCCGCACCAGCTGTGCGGAAATGGGCTGAGAGTCCAAACCCACCGACTGCTGCTGGGGCAGGGAGAGCAAGCAGCACATCCCCTGCGCAACTGCGTTCAAAGAAGAGGGGTGGTGCTGGAGGGGACTGGGGTGAGAGGCAAGGACATAAGAAAGCACAACCTTGGGGGACCCTGGCAGTAAGAGTGGGGTCCTCCTCACCCACCACTGCCAGTACATGAAGTGGTCCATGTGTGCCTGGCACTGCATGGCCATCCTTGGACCAACCTGGCAGATCTTGGGGACCACGCTGAGAGTCCACCACTCCTTCACTCTTCCCATGGCACAAGGAGTTGCATGATGCAGCAGTTCTGGAAGGAAGAGGTTCTGCAGGAGGGCAGTGGGAGCGGGACCCAGCGCTCAAGAAGATGGCAGGCACATCATTGTGACTCCAGCATCAGTGATGGCGAGCAGCACAGGAGCTATGCAAGGGCTCAAGCAGGCTGGATGCATTGCCTGCCTGAATCATGGAAGGGTCAGGACCAAAATAAACCTTATGGGACACATCTGAAAGGAAATATGAACTTAGCACTGAGTCATACAGTGTAAATTTGCCTTTGCCAGGGCAGGCACAAGTCTCTTCGAGGGATGGGATCTGTGCAAGCAGGTCTGCCACAGCACAGCCCGTGCACCTTTGGTCTCTACAACATGCCATTTCCCCCTTGTATCCACCCATGGTCTGCTGTTCTGCTTTTTGTACCTCCACTTTGCTGAAGCTGTATATCCTACTGTCTTTTGTGCTATAGTTTGAAAGCAAACTATGTGGCATTGTCATTAGGAGTTGTGCCTCATGCAGAATTTTTTACCAGGGTCTTTAATTTCATATTGTAAATGTACCGCATGGGACTAATGATACCACAAGAAATTTTGGGTTAGAAGGAAACAATTGCATGACTGCCCTCTTAAAAGCAAGACGCCTCTCAAACACAGGAGTAACACTATACCAAGAGAAAAAATTTCCCAGACATTTAAGGCTTAGAAGAACCCATCTTTAGGAAGAGAATTTATTTAGGATCAAAAAGGATGACCCCAGGGATCCTTACCAGAAGCTGTAAACTACAGCATAAAAGTGAAATAACTTTTACCCAGGCTTGGAAAAAAAAAAAAGCCTCCCTTTCAAGAATATTCTGTGCAGCTTAAAACCAACTCTTATTAAAATGAATCAATTTTATAAGCATGCTAACTTCTTTATTCCTCAAATGTTAAGTAGAACATTTAGAACTGGAGAATGTATTGCCGAAGACCTTCTTATGACTAAATTCATGTTTTTGCTTAAAGGTCAAAACCTTTCTGGGTGTTTTTTCCCTGATAAGCTCCTTCAGAGCTGTTTATTTACAAATGATCTGCTTCCATATGTAAGCCTCATATAATAACTCCTATTGCTTTTGTTCTCAGTGCAGGGGATGGATGTGTACAAGTGTAGCAAGGCCATTTGATGTTATAATTGGATCTCAAAGCAAGCACTGTTTGAGTACAGAACAGAGCAGAAGCGGGCCCAGCCCTGATCTAATCTGATGCCTCACCTGGCACACAGACCCGTGGTACTTGGGCTGACTCATTTAGGTGGCAAAAAGTCCCTCAGCTGCTTGGTGACCTTCCTCCACTGGTCACGGATGCTTCTGCCTCAGTATAGACTCAGCAGGATAAAAGACACCTCCAAAGTTTTAAACAGAAAAGACAACGATGTCTCTAATGAGTGATGATCATTCTTTTGCAAAACTCTCTAAGAATTTATTTTCTCAAGAAGAGTAGTTACGCTAAAGAATCATAGAACAGCGATTTGTCCACAAGAAAGCAAAATGTCAACTCATTTCAATTCCTTATGAACTCAAAGGATATTTTAGGAAGTAAACTAAATCAGAAGAGAACTGAGGATGCTCTGGGACTCTCCTACCACAGCACCAGAAGCAATTAGGGTTACACTGCAGACACACAAAGCTGTTCCATATCCATGAGCCATGCAAGACAAAGCATCCAGACAGTGAAAGGATGATAGAAACCACATCTTCCTTCTAGTTTATGCGGTTATTTTTTTTTTCTCAGGTAAGCAGTGGCCAGATAGTTAAAGCGCAAAGCTGTGAACAGAGGAGTCCTGACACACCAGGTTTTTAATGCAACACACCACATTATTTCTTCAGCACTGGGAGCAATAGGAAGTTGTCAATGTTCTGGCAAGGAATCAGAGTTAATGTATTCTCATAATGAATTTAATGGGATAATGAAATGCTGTTGTAATTGAAGGTATTAACAGCTTCTCCTGTTAAATACCAACTTGCTTAGGCCATGTGTTCCTTGAGAAAAGACATGAGCTAATCTTGGTAAACACAGAGAAATAGTGGGATTTAATTCAGATTTAAGACTCTCAGTATCCTGTCATTTGGTGGTTTTCAGACTACTCCTTTGAGTGACTTCTTTTAAGTAACTGATTTAAATGCTTTCTTTGGTTGCATTGGATTTAGCTGAGATTATTCAACTTTGCATATGCAGATACCATTTAGATTATGTGAGATATGCAAAGAGAATGCTCCAGCCCTTGAATATGGCTATTGTGCCCATCTTTAAGCTCTTTTAATTGTCTAGAAAGCATAAGGGAGAACTCACCAGCAACTCCAGGAAAAGATTTATCCCTGGCTGGCAGGAGGAGAGGAACCCTCTGGGCACACGTGCTCTCATCCCACACATCTCAATTATCAGCTCTCAGCAGAGGTAACAGCTGCAGCCACTGTTTGCCATTTGTGTTCTGTCTCTCGTATTCTCTCCTTAATAATCAAATAGTCATGCTTACTAGCTGTGATTATTGTACCTGCCTTCAGCTGTGATGGATAATGGACCAACTCGCTGTCTTGGTATTAGTGGAGATGCGGAGGAACATTTAGTCTTTGTGCATTCAGGTTTCCCTTGGCTAAATTTCAGCCTGTTTTTAAAAGAAACTACATGTTAGTCAGCAATGTGATCCCCATCAAAGCTAGTCTAAGGGTAATGGCCCCAAGAGCATCTGCAGGTTGGATGGAGGGGGAGCTTGGCTCACTTCTCATTACACAACTTTGCATCATGGGAGCAGCTAAGTGATACTGCATGATGTTTTCCACCATCCAGTAAATTGGGGGCAGTTCTGCATAACACCTTCCTGTGTTTTGCCTGCATCCCCCAGAGTTTCTGAGGAAGACAATGACCTGTGGGTATAGTCCAAACCTTAGCATCTGTAAGAGGACAGCATGAGATACAGGAGTCCCTCCAGCAACATATTTAGTTTGAGTATTTTATTTGATGCCCGGGTCCAAAGGGATAGTTATGCTTGTAAGGCCTGAACTCCTGTGCACACCGGGAAGTGCACACAGTGACTTCTGCCCCACCAGCTGAGATGCACCTGGAGCATATCTCTTGAAGAGATGTCCCAGCTCAGTGAAAAGTATCTCACTGCTGGAGAACCCATCCTTTCACTGCGTGCTTAAAGGCTGATTGTCTCCTCAAAGGAGTGTGAGTGTTACAGGTCAGACCTACTTTTAGGTAGAATGTGAGTTCTAATATTCTGAAGAAGGCTGATTTAGAGTCCATGGAGCATCATCAACTGGCTGGAGCAGCCATACTTTGCTCTTCCATTTTCTTGCAATGAACAGGACAAGGTGGCATTGAATTTCCATGGGGACAGATAGGATCATTTGACATGGAAGCATGAGTAGGGGCAGCAGGGTTTGTGTCTCCAATGACAATTTCTATAGGTGATGATTTGGAGGCATGGAGAAGGCTGAGCCAGGGCAAGGGTTACATGCAGGTTGAGCAGCTGGTTGGAGACCTTTACAAAGGATTAAATTTCTCAATTTCACCATCAGAGGCTGACTTCCTTCTTAAAATGATTTCCAGTTCAGTTGTGATAGTGCAGCCCAGGCTAAGAGGATGCACCTGGCAAGTGAAAAAAAAAAAAAAAAAAAAGTAGTTTTTGTAAAAGAATATAAAAGTGAAGACCAAGCATTGGGACTGTATATGTCCAGGTCTCACAGGAACTTGCTGGCTCCTTATGGGGAGTTGCTATCAGAGGGATCACAAAGGACTCCCATGACAGCATCATCTCTAAGCCCCGACAGCTAGAGTCTGGGAGGAGAGAGGAGGGCTCCGAGCATGGATGCTGCTCTGGTGGATTCCCCTGGTCCCCTCCAGCTTAATCAGTCTCCTGGCAACCAGGAGCCGCTGAGAGAGCTCAGGGATAAACGAGCTGCCTGCACCTCATTTACAGTTCTGTATTTGTTTGGGTGGCAGGCATATGGGCCCATTCACTAAAGCCTGGGATTGGTCTATTATTCTCTCTTCAGTTTAACACCATGTTCTGCTAAATTATGGTATTTGTATAGGTCTTTGCTTAAATTAAAAAAAAAAAAAAAATAGAAGACTAGAGAGGTGCAGGAAAAAGCTACAAAGTTGATTTAAGGGCCAGGAACAACACCTTCCATGCAGAGATTTAAGGGCTTCAAGCTGCTTAGCTTTTAAAAAAGAAGACTGAGAGGTGACTTCATCATTACATCTAAATACCTTCAGGGGGAGAAAATATCGTGCAATAAAGACTCTGTGACTCCACTGCGAAAGGCACAACAAGAGCTGGAAGCTGAAGCCAGCAACATTCGAATTATAAATTAGACACTTTTTGAGAAGGAAAGCATTTAACCACTACTGAAAGTGGCCTGAAGAGATCTTTCTGAAAGATGTGTTTCAGTCAAATACAAGTCGCTAGATGCACTACATGATGAACCCAGTGAAATGTAATGGCCTGTGATTTACAGGAAATCAAGTATGATGATCTAATGCATCTCTCTGGCTTTATACCCTATGAATCTGTTAAATAAAACCATCACACAAGCTGCAAGCAGACAACAAATTCCTTCTTCTTGACACACACCTAAAAATGAGGAGGTGGCTGGAGCTCCCCTGGAGGCATACGCCGCTCCTGGGAGATACAGACAGATCACTGCAATGTCTGAAAGGGGAGACTGAAGGAAAAAAGTCTTTTCTTAGTGCAATTTGAGATTGCTGAATACATTGCTGAGATTAAAGATCCTCAGGCAGATTTTGGAGGTTTCACAGCACCTAATGCCTTGGCCCTGGGGCAGGGCATGGAAGAGCAGTGCCACAGATAAGGCACCCAGTAATGCTGTCAACATGGGGCTAAGCCCGTCTTAGTGGTGGTCTCTCTGGGGACAGCCGAGCTCAAAGGCTGATGCATACACCACAATTCCCATGTCAAGCGAGTGCCGGGATCACCATAGTTTAAAAAACACAACCTGAAGCAGTAGCACAGTGTCTCCTGCTAATTCAACAGCAGGTCCAGAGTTTGGCAAAGACTGATGCCCCACCTCCCCTCTCCTCTCTGCACCCTGGAGTGAAGAAAAGCAGGTAGCTGAGCAAACCACTTCCCTAGGCAGGTGGCAGAGGACATCCCTGTTAACCCATCCTCTGAAATCTACTGGTATACTTAGTATTCACTGCACAGCCCAATTATTTATAACAGAAATTTTTCATTTTGAGTTTCAAGGTATAACAAGGTGGTTATAAAACTGATTTAGGGATAGAAAAGTTTGATTATAAAGGGAAATTATTAGAAGGTTTCAATGGAAGGAATAAGTTGCTATGAAATAATGGCCCTGTTACAGGGGAGATATGCACTGAATAAAAAAGCATTTAACTGTTCCCTTGCCCTCTGCATGACCATCCCACCAGGCTTTGTGCTGTGGTGGGAGGCTGAGGCTTCCCTGGGGGGAAGCACCATGGTCCCGTGGTCCCAGGCCTACTGCAGGGCAGGGAGGGCAGAAACAAGCTCAGCTGCCAGCAAAGACAAACCTGTGAAGCGGGATCTGAAGTGCGGGTTAGCATGAGGGAGAGAATAATTGTATGAACTTTATGATACAACACTTTGCCTCAGAAACAGATATAAAAGTGATGGAGTGGTCCCTGGAAGCAGGCAGTAGAGCAGATAGAGAGCTCAGTCTCCTGACAGATGGGATGGGAAGGAGGGGGCTGGGTTGCAAAGCCAGGAAGACTTTCACTGTGGCAGGACCTGTTTTTTTCACACCCTCATGCACAGCACCAGGTGCTCCTCCTGAAGGGCAGAGAAGGCAAAAAAGCCATCCTCACCCCTTCTCACACCATGGGTCCATCTGCTCATACACAGCTTGGAGAACTGGGATGGGTGACTCAGTGCCGGGGCTGGCTGGATTTGTGAGACACACTGTCCCCACTCCACAGAGATCCTTGCTGTCCCATGCGCATCTCCCAGCCTGCAGCCCCCCATGCCTCATTCCAGCTATACCAGTGCTGTAGGGTACTTGCTAAGTGACAGATCAGGCTTTTCTTACTCCCTAAATTACTCCCTAAAATTTGTCATAAAATAAATATGCCTTTAACAAAAAATACTGTTTGCTTGCACTATGCAAAGATGCCAGTTTGCGATGTTTTTCATTACTACCTTCCTGACATAGGCAAAGCCCTGAATAGAGGAAACCTCTGCCCTGCTCCTGAGAGAAGCCCAGCAGTACCCAAAGCGCACATGCACGGCACATTCACTGCAAGGCTACAAGGGAAGTGTGTAGGCTGTACTCCCAGCTCCTCCCAGCCTGTGGTCATGCTGACCCTGTGTGAATGCATCCAAGAGAGTGAAGAGGCTTTCCAGGGCTGGGCACAGAGCCAGGGCTGGTGGTGGATGTGGGAATGCGCCATGGCTCAGGATCACACATCCCCAGACCTGTGCACCCTTTTCTTAGCCATGGGTGTCTGCCAGGGAGAAAGCTCTGCTCCTGCGAACTCTGATTCATTCAGCAGCTGCTCCTCTAGCCCCTTACTCTGTGCAGAGCACCCCACCTTCAGATCTGTCCCTTGGACAGGAGTTTATTTCAGCAGTCTGGTCTCTGGCTAACAGCTTCTGCAGCCATGACCACCTTCACCTGCATGGATGGGACTGAGCAGCAACAAGGGACAGGAGGATGGGAGTCCACAGCAGTGCAGGAGGAGCTGGTGAGCAAGACAGCGAGTAGGACTGTGGGGGTTCAGCTCACTTACGGGCACCTGCTCCATCTAAGTACTCTGGGAGTGGGCTCTGGATAGCAAAGTAAGAGTGGGCGCAGGGCTGGACCATGGTCTGCGAAACACTGCAACCAGGAGCAGCTCTCCAGCTCTTTGGGATGCAGATAACCACAGCCAGTGACTTCCCACTGGGAAAGGAGTCAGAGGATTCATCAACAAATAAAAGTCAGAAGGACTGTTATTAGAAAGAGATGATAAGATTGCTAATAATGAGGCAGGGAAGACAGGAGCAGAAATATTTATGTGCTGTGTGGGAAGGAGCCTGAGGATGAGCTGGCATGCCATAAGAGCTGTGGAGTGTTTCCCCTTGCTGCTGCCAAGGGTTAAATGCAATCTCTCACTGAGAAGCGCTTCTAAACTAATCACACCAGACAAGGTACCCCCAGCGTCCCATGAGCTAACAAGGAGATATCTAGCCTTTATTAATTTTGACTGTATCAGAGACAATAGGGAGCTGGAGGAGATGGTGAGAACACTGACATTTTATTTTGCTGTGCCCCATGAAGGAAAACAGGTCTGTAACCTGAAATAAGCCACAGAAAATAATAGGAAAATCAACACAGGTTTCATCTGATAAAGAATTAAATTATAGGAATAACACCAATCAGTGTAATTGCATACAGGTAACTTGTTCATGGTGGGCTGCATGGAAAAAGACTGGAGCCATGCCATTGCTTTGCAGATAAAGGACATGAACAGCACCAGCAACCAGGACATGGTCCCTTTGCTTTTAGGCAAACTGCGAGATGAGCCTTGGCTCAGTGTGATCCGACATGCCAACACCGGCGGGCACTGGGGATGCTTCACTCACTGGCAAATGGCATGTGTGCATGGCTGCAGCTGGAGCAGCTCGTCACCCTGCCCATGCCAGGTTTGTCTGAGGGAAAGCACTGGCTGGGATCTAGACAAAGAAACATTAAAGCTTGCTCTTCAGATGAGATGAAAATTAAGGATATGATAAATTCACTTTTTAAAACAATCAGATCTCAAATTCCCACTATTAGACTCGATTGGAGAGACGATGAGGACTCAGGTTAATGTGACAGATCGGCCATTTTGTGGAAATGAACACATTTATTTTAGCTGTACTGTACAGGCAAAATTCACTTTAAATTACATAACATGGCAATTTGTCTTCATCATCCATTACCTGGGAGTTCATAAATGAAAATCTGTCATCAGAGATGCAGCCTACACTTGTCTAAAAGTTCAGGACACCTAACTGGTTTTGTGCTGCAGGCTTAAATGTGTTCTGCAAGGATGTCCGGTAAAGCAGCATCTGTGCCACCCTGTGCAAAGCCCCTGGTGAGTGCAGGCAGCCTGCCCTGCTCCCCTTCTGCCCCCCATTACCACTGCTGTACCATCTCCCATGCCCGCTTGATCCTCATCCACATGGGCTCAGAGCAGACGTCCTGGACACTGTGTGAGCATGCATCCTTGCCTTGCAAGCACCTACAGCTCTGATGGAGTCAGTCAGACCCCTGTCCCTGTGGGTGATGAGCTCGGATAAGGAGCCACCTTTGTCACATACCAGAAGCTGGTGACATCAGGCACTTTTCCAAATAGTCACTGTATTCAGAAATTTAGGAAGGTTTCCTTCCACAGCATGAGACTCATCTGGCAGCATCTGGACTCCTCTTTTTTCCTCCCAGTGACCAAATTCTCCAATCATGGAGATCTTTTTACTTGGTAAATTGTGACTATTTTGTCAAGAGTTACAGCTGGGTCTTCCCATACATCATTTCTCACTCCCTTTCTCCCTGTGCTTCCTCCTTCTCAGATCTCAGTCGCAGCCTTGTCTTTTATCAGAGACTCAGCAAGCCCCCAAAATTGCAAGATTGGCTCTTCTCTCTAGATCAATCGCAAGTAATCCTATGATTTTGTCTTCTTTGTGTGCCCTCTGCTTAAAAGCATATTGCTCATGGGTTTTATTTTCTACATGGACTGCAGCACTCCCCAATTTTCTGTACTACAGCTGGGTGCACTTAGCCTCTTCCGCTTGACTTGCCTGAAAAATGTGAAACTCTTCAGGAGCTTCAGAGTAAGCAATTGTCAAGAAAAGCTGCCTTCAAACTTTAGGGTTTTTTTCTGGCGGCTCTTTCTTGAAGTAAAATGAGCAGTGAAACAGTGCCTAAGCATCCTCCATTTGTTTTTAACTTGTTTGTACAGTTTCATCTCTTGTAAGGATCTTAATTGCTCATAATTTTTCTTTTTTTTCTCCTTATACAACAGGAGATCAAAGATGGTGATTGCAAAAAACCTGTAAGTCCAGAAATGGTCTGAGCCTGAAGTCCAGCAAAGGTTAAATACTTGGTTTTGGAGAAACCTTCTTATAATCTGAAGAGGAGTGCACTGGAATAGGTGATCAGAGAAATCCTCTTAATCAGGGATTTGTTAATAGTTTGTTAGGTGAGCATCCATCAAGCTGATGCACTCTGGAGGGGAGATGGATAGATGGGCTCATTTCATCTTCATCCTATTTTTTCTATATTCTTTTTCAGCTGCCGACAGAATTTTATAGAGTCCTATTTCAGATATCTGCACTCAAAGGCAGGGTCCTTCAGCCTTACATCTATTTTTACTGAACAAATCTGAGCTCCAACAGTATTGAAACAAGCCCAAGATGCTCCATGACTTCCACATCATGTACAAAATTATTTCATTTGAGTCAAAGGGATGGAGGATGGTAACATCACTCCCTATGTGCTAGAATTGGCCCAAGGGGAATGAGTTCATTGTAGGGATCAGGAAGAACAGCAGTTGCTCCCTG
Organism: Athene cunicularia; assembly: GCF_003259725.1. Classification (NCBI taxonomy): domain Eukaryota; kingdom Metazoa; phylum Chordata; class Aves; order Strigiformes; family Strigidae; genus Athene; species Athene cunicularia. Next base: position 365,770 of record NW_020799121.1, on the reverse strand, counting down.
CTGCGAGAGCTGCCTGACCGGACTGCCACAGCAGTATTCACAGGCTGTATCCCAGTCCCAAACAGCATCTCCCCTTGCACATGCAATTTGAATTTGCATACACAGTCTTGCTCACACATTTTATTTCAAATGTGGTGGAGTCCCCATCCCTGGATGGGGTAAGAGTAGGTTTAAGAGTAGAGTTGACCCAGCACTAAGGGATCTGGTGGAACAGTCAGTGTGAGGTTCATGGTTGGACTGGAGGAGCTTCAAGGTCTCTTCCAACCGAGACGATTCTGTGATTCTGTGATTAGTGAAGTCATCCTCAGAGTGTTCCATAATCTAAACTTTCATTGTAAGTAAAAGTTTACAGCATTGATGCTTGCTGGAGAAACTTACAAATGTGAATGAAATGCAGCAATCTCTTCCCTGCACCTGAAGTCAGCCTGAAATAATAGCTCCAAAAGAGCTATGAGTGGCCGAGTAATTGGACAGGGCATTACTTTTGAAAACAAGTAACATTAATCATTTCCCATCTGATTTATTGATCACAAACATTCAGAGACCATGCTTATCTCAGAACTTACACGAACAAACACGGATCACAAAAAAAGTCAAGTACTTCCTTGTTGCCTTGTGCTCCCAGAAGAAAATTCTCTAATGCAACCTGCAACATACAAAACAAACTAACAAAGAAACAAACAAACAAAAACAAAACAAAAAAAAATCAGTAGGTTGCCTTCCTGCTTCCTTTAATATATTACAGTAAATATTTCCCAAGTCTCTGCCTTTCACAGCCTTTATTCCCAGAGCCTGATAATGTTAATTTCCTTGCTTGTTTGGAGACTTCTGAGAATTTTCCTGCTTGCATAACTCGTAATTGCAATAGCTTCATTTGCACACATAATACAGGTGTTTTCACCATTCATTGCTAAGAGAGATTATTCTAATTGGACAAGCAGGCATTTTACCTTAGCTTTTAAAATTCAGGTTCACTACAGCCCTACTAGAGAACTAATAAAAATTTATTCCAAAGTTCACAACGCCCAACTTCCCATGGCCGGGGAACTAGGGACATCCTGATGTGTTTGAAATGAAATACAGACACCTATTGGAGCAGAATGCTTTCAGGTGCCAGCAATAAATACTCTTTTATCATGCTGGTTGCAAAACTATACCTGCTAGAAAAGCAAAATCAAAGAATAAAAAGAAAGACAGTGGCTCATTGCCTTCATCAGATTAACCAGTGACCTACTTGAGGAAAGCCAGGCCAAATGGGATGTACTGATTTGCTAAAATGCATTGACAGAACTTTTACAAAATCAGTCTGGTTCCCCCTGGATCACGTTATAAGATCTGAGCTTGGCTCCTTTCCTCTTCAGGCTGTATGTTTACTGAGTACTTGGGGGGTACCAGTTCTTCTGCTTTATCTTTAAATAGAAAGGCCTAATCTTTGATTCTAACAACTAAGGCTCATTACTACATTCCCAATGCCCAGTGACCATCATAAAGCCCTGAGACACTTAAGACTGGTTGTTTTGAAGTGCCTTTTCATAACGTACCTCTGAAGTCCAAACACCGCTTTGCCTTGGCACCCTGCTTCTTCCAGCTCTCCCGCCAGCATGTACTGAGCCGAAACTGCATCAAATTATTTGGGCTCCCGGGGATGTTCAACCCTTCCTAAATTCCTACCCTAAATTCCCAATGGTGACATGACCCAGCACCCCCGGGGACATGCCACGCTGGGGTTCTGCCAGGGACCACAGCCCTTGTACTGGTCCGCACTGGCTGTGTCCTCCCCAGCCTTGGAACGAGCAACTGCTCTTCTCCAGCCATTCTTGGCTACTGCCTGCTGATGGCTATTTTCCACCTCCTCCCATAGCAGCCCTACCACATTTGTGCTCTCTGAGATATATTTAAGTCCCCCCATTGAGTCCTTTCAGCATGCTGTGTTTGTCACACACTGAGTCCTTCTTTCCTGTTATGTGCTTTGTGTTTCCCAGGTGTTTCTCCCCTACTTCTGAAGGGAAGGAAAAGGAGGATGTTTGGGACCATTTCGGTCCAATCTCTCTCGTTGCTCTCCCTAAGGACAGGCTCAGAGAGTCATGCTGGGCAAAAAGTTGAGAGGAGTGTCCTTGAGATATTTCAGTCTCTCAGCACTTGCAGCTTTGTTTGGGACAGTCACAGAGATCTGCACTTTAGCTTGGGATCACCTTCCCCTTTTAGGACCAGCATGAGTGTGGCCAAATGCCCATGGCTACCATGTCCCTTTGTCTTAGGCTCTCCTAGTTCCACTCCTATGTCACATACACAAGGACCAAGAGCTGCTGTCAGACAGCTCCCATAGCACCCAAATTTAAGAGCTGCTGGGCACATTGTCTTTGCCTGACTGGGGCTGTGTGCCAGTTTTTGTGCATCAGCCACATCCACAGGTCCATCTCCCAAACATAGGTAGTCCTTGGCTGCCTCTTAATAACCTGTCCAAAATCAGCCCTGCAGCCTGGCAGGCATTTCCATGGCACCTGACCCATGTCCTCAAACGGTTCTGTAGCACAAATAATCTGTGGAATAATCACCTAACAGAGCTGGTGCTCACCCTTCCTGCCCAGTGAAATCCAGACTGCAGCCATCCCCGTGCGGAGCCTGGCCAGCTGGTTCTTGTCTCTGGGAAGCGCTCCCTCTTTATGGACTGCTGCTCCTTCTCTAGTTGACTGCACAGCTCTCAAAGCCAAGGACATCTGACACTTTGACAGGAAGGTTTTGTGAGCTTTTCTATCAAATGTTTTATCCAAGCTAAGACACAGTACGTTTGCTGCAGTCCCTCTGCCTCCTGACTCCGTAATGGTGTCGGGAAGGAGCTGAGATGTGGACTGATTTAGCAAGAGAGCAGAAGGGTATGCGGGGATGCAAGAAGGACAATGCTCCCTGACAGAGGCAGGAGAGATGTTGTCGGCGGGCAGGATCAGGGTGAAAAGAGACAAGGGGAATCTCTGGGGAAAACAGCTTATGAAATCCATTGCTTGTGAATGACAGGCTGACAGAATAAAGACTTTTCAAAAATACAATGTATGTATCACTGTCAGATCTGCTGCTGTGATTATCCACCACAGCCATAGAGTCACAAGTTGCCTTTTATTGTCTTCATATGGGTGAATGGGGGGGTGTGCTAGCAAATAATTGGATTTACACATATGTGTGCGGGTTCACGAGCGTATGTTGACATGAAGGGGGCAGGGGACAAACTCTGGAGGAGTAGAAATGCTTTGTTGTGCACTCTGTGATCCTGTCAAAACTGGTAAAGGAATTGGCTGCATCTGGCAGGCTTTGTTCCATGTGCAGCCGTCTGCTTCCTGCCTTGGGTTTCATTATGATAATGGGATATTGATATGATAATAATGCCTAGCTCTCTTATGGAGCCATATGTCTGCCTGGCGTTTTGCAGACACCAAAGGGGACAGTCCCTGAGCTGGGCAGTGCAGCATCGGAAGGAAACAAGAGATATAAGTCAGTGGTTCCTCTGGGAGCAGCAGGGTGGCCAGTGCCCAAAAGCCATACAAGGGCAGGCACAGAGTCTGTCCCTTTGGGAAAGGCCCACATAGCCCACAAATGGGGCCAGACAGACCTGAACAATGCAATCCAAGGACACCCCGATTATGCCATGGCATACAGGTGCTGTGCAGCAAACATCACCTTTGCAGGGTCAAGTGTGGCAGGCACTAGGGACCACAGAAAGAGCAAAGAGCACCAGCCAAAATGACACAGGAGTGGGGCCACACACAGTCACAGGAGGGCTGCTTCCCACTTTGCCAGGCACTTTGGGAAGCAACAAAACCACACAGTAACTTGAGCTGCTGCAAAGGTCTATGGGATCACCCCAACAATTTATCACACCAGCTTAGATGTATGAAGCAAAGCCAAAGCTCTTGTCAGGGAAGGCAGTATCCACTGCAATCGCCCATCAGAAAAAAAAACACAGGCTCAGCTCCTTCCTGCTACTCTAATCCTTCAGGAGGCAGCAATAAATCCCAGGATTTGGCTTGTCATGTAAGTTTGCAGCATTTTTTATTCCTTTTTTTTTTTTCCTTAGTAAACAGAGATGCCAGAGGTTTTGGATAAACAGTCTTGCCAAGCTCCCAGTTCCAGGATGCCCATTGTGTCCCATTCTGAGTGTATCCTGGACCATTATACACAGACCTGAGAAGGCAGGGGCTTGGTAGAGACACTGCAGGGACTGAGTGAGCTGCACATTTGTCCCCTGCAATCAGGCACCATGGAGATGGGACACATTCATGCCCCTCCATCCCTGTCTGCTAGTGCAGCTGGGGTCCAGAGCACACATGTCCCTCCCTGGGCTGGAGTCCCAGGGCTGGGGTCCCAGTGGCTCCAGCACTATCAGATGAAATCTCCCAAACTAGCTCATGTTATCAAAGACAACAGGCTGACTGCAGCATGCAGTGAGGAGCTTCTGGGTAGAGCCTGGCAGCTGGCCTATGGACTGCTGGAGCTGCCTGAGTACACCCTGCACCAAAGGCATCCACAAGCCAGACGCTTTTCCTGTGTCATCTGAAAGTCCACATGGCAGCTGTTGCTGAAAAGCAGGAGGGATACAGGGGCACATGGACACAGCTGGCCAGCAAAATTCCCTTCACTAGCAGTGACTTTGTCCCCATGGTTTTTTTTGCAGTGTGTCAGGAAGGATTTTGTTACCCTTTGTTTCAAGGTCACTCAAACATCACTAAGGAGAAGCCAACACAAACTTGCAAAATGCAGCAACCCTGAGCCACTAAGCTGCCTTTCTGCATGTTAGCTGCAAAAGGGAGCACAGACGCCGAGGATGACGCAGCACCATGCACACTGCAACCATGGAAGGACTCAAGGCAAAGTCTTTAAAGCAGAAGAGAAAACAGATATACCATTCTGCAAGCCCCAAAACACCCAGCACTGTTGCAGACTTCACTGAAGGCAAGAGCCACAGCTTGGCTCTGAAAGTCTGTTTTTAGTTGCTTTCAACTGTCCCGTCCCACTGACCTCTCAATTTCAACCCATACTCTCTGCCTAGGGGTATATGTATTTTTTAACACAACACAACCATGTTTTAAACAGCCTAGGAGGCAAGATTAGGAATAATTTAGCTGCCATCTTTCAATCTTTTTGAACAATGGATGTGTCATATGCCCCAGTATGAACCTGAAATTTAACACAGTGGTAGATCATCTGTAAGGGAAATGCTATTTACTGCCTTGACCAATGTCTAAAGGAATTTCCCATAAAACCTGAAAAGAAAAAAAAAAGCCACAAAAAAATGAATGAGCTGTGGAAAACCAGACATGGCTGTGGCTGAAGAGTATTTAATAACTCAGAAGCACCAGGAAAAGTAAGTTCTTATTCCCTCTGCAGTCCTCATTCCAGCATCCCCTGGCTTTCAAGTGTTTGACTCTTCAGCCAAGGCAAGCAGTGCTTTGTATGGAGTACACCTCCACAGAGTAACAAATCTCCACATGATTAAGCAGGTGGGGTGAGCAATTGGCTTTGCACCACGCTCCTCTGGAAGCTGAGTGGTCTGACTTATAAGACCCGTGAAAGGTATGTGATTTATTTCAAACCCATTTATGGTTCACATAAAGCTTTAAGATGGAATCAGGTTTAGTATTTTGTTTTTATTTCATTTTATCATGTCTGTACACTGTAAATGTAAATGTTAGGCCTAAGCTCAGAGGGTGTAAATCAGGGTAGCCCCTTGGAAGCTAGTGATGCCACACTGACTTACACCCACTGAGGATTTAGCCAGTTCTCTCTTAATATAACTCCCATTACACACATTTATTTATTTTTTTGTGGTCATATTAACTGGGTTTTGCAAGGTTGCCAAATAAAGAAATGCTATCCAGGGGACAGCAAAATGCTGGCAAGATTGTTTCCAGCCCCCAGAACCACCTTGCTGGCTGTGAGCAAGCGAAGGCCAGAGCACTGCTTGGGAAGAAGAAAGATGTAGGAGGGGAAAGAGAGAAATAAGAGGGGACATAATATGCGGGGAAAAAAGAGGGGAAAAAAGGTTAGACATGGATGGGGGAAGGTAGAAGAGCACAAAGCAATGGGATGAAGGACAAGCTAGGTGGAGCTCAGGTCTACCATGCTTTGCCTCATCTCCTCCCCTCTGAGCTGCCACATTGCACAGAGCACTGTGGGGCAGTGGGGTCAGGCTGACGGTGACACAGCTGATCAAGCAAGGAGTGTGGGGGCTGCAGAGAGGGATTTGAGTGCTTCAGCCTAGAAAACAAATCAGAAACATCAGAAATATCAACCTACCTGAAAGGAGGTTGCAGAGAGATGGGAATGAGTCCCTTCAGTGAAGTAACAAGCGATAGGACAAGAGGGAATGGCCTCAAGCTGCCCAGGGCAGGGTCAGGCTGGCTCTGAGGAAGGATTTCTGTGCAGAAGGGGCTGTTGGGCGTTGGAATGGGCTGCCCAGGGCAGGGGGGGAGTCCCCATCCCTGGAGGGGCTGAAGAGTCAGGTTGACCCAGAGCTGAGGGATCTGGTGGAGTTGGGAATGGTCAGTGTGAGGTTCATGGTTGGACTGGAGGAGCTTCAATGGCTTTTCCAACTGAGACAATTCCGTGATTCTGTGAAAAATGGCATGCTATTGGACCAATCAGACCTTGTCTTCCCTGAACCATGGGCACCCTGTTTCCAACTTTCTTTGCTGAGGTCGGGTGCCTCAGCCAGGAGATGTCCCTGCCAGGCTCCAGGCTGTCTGGGGGCAGCAAGGACAGCTTCTTCCAAAACCCAGTCACTGAAATAAACTTTCCTTTGTCTTGTCCAGTTCTCTGGTGATACAGAGTGGTGCAGTGCCAGTTTTTCCCTGGAAGGGAGTTACCCACAGCACTGCATACACAGCCCCCAGATGTAGAGACATCCCAAGGGCCATGGAGGTCTTCAACCATGGACACGACCTGAGGTGTTACCTACCCAGCAGTATCTCAGAGCAAAGAGAAGGGGGAGCCCTGGCAGGGGGAAGGACAATTGGGCAACAGAGTAGTGATTCAGCCCATGTGTCTTGGCAAGGTCCCTGGGGTAACTGCTGAGGCCCTGCAAAGAGGCCCAGAGGCTAAAAAGTCTCCAAATGAGATGTATTCCAGACCTGGGGCAGGATGCAGGTGCCTCAGACTCACCGACCCATATTTGCCTACAGGATGCTCTTTTTTGACCAAGCTCTCAAATAGCTGCAGATATTTCTGCCATCCTGAACCCTCTGGCCAGCCAGCTTTTGGAGACCATAGGAACATACAGCCCATATCATCCTCTGGAATGTCTTGCCAGTACATATCTCCCCTTCCCTTGCTCAGGGCAAGGTGTGAAATCTCTTGGATGGTTTTGAAGATTCTTAGGGAAGCAGAAGGTCTCAGATGAGAAGCTGGTCCACCAGAATGCCCCTGGATGGGGTTTTTGGAGGTGTCTGCACTGCTGATAAATTCTGCAGCCAGCAGCAGAACAGTACTGTAGCACCAAAACTGCAAGGTGAGCTGGTTGCACAGCACCACAGGCACCAGAATGGAGGTTTCTCTCCTTGACTTTGGCACTGCAGCATGTTAAGCTGCCTGGTTGAATAGGAGTTGATATCTTTTTAATAAGAGCTAAAACAGAGACCCTGATTCCTCATGGACATTAAAATAATCAGGATGGGAGTTTTAGCAAGAGCAAAACTGTTGTTTCTGTTTACTGTCCATATTCTAGGCCCATTATTAACTACTGTCTAAATTTCCTCTGCCTTTTCAGCTGAATATAGTGTTCTTCATCTCCCCTTCCAGATGAGCAGGTGCAGAATGGCTCAGTGTCTTGCCTCGGAATGCTTAGCCACCTGACAAATGGTAAGGTGATGTGCACTGCTGTTGTACAAAAGAGTATATGCATTTGGCAAATGTGGAAATAAATATTGCTCACAGGATGCTGGAAAATCAATGGCACAATTTCTACTACAAGGCTCTTAGTAGGAAAAGCCTGTCTGAGATCACTTGTGCATGCCTTTCTGTAAGCAGCTACATGGTGCGTGCACATTCGAGCGATCTGTCATTATTCCATTACAGAAAAAGAACAGGGTCTAGCAAGAAACAAGCTGGGAAAAGTAGAAATAGATCTGGAATCCACCACAGGAAGTTCAAACAAAACCCCTGCCTTGCACTGGACCGCACCTGAAGCTGCGCATTCCAGAATCCAAGTATCTCCCATCTCAGCCAGCTCTAGCAACACCTTCCCTCCTGGGGGTGGTGGAATCTCCTGCTGGGCTGGGCTTTGCCAAGGAGCTCAAAAGAACCAGGTACAAAAATCTTACGGCAACACCACACAAATAAAGCTCAGACATGGGCTTTACTCATGCCTGTCACTTCCTATATCTGTTTTCTAGGATTATTCTTATTTTATATCAATCTCCAAACATTTTTCCTTTTTCTATATATTGATTTTCTAATTTTTGTAATACTGTTCTTCCCAAACTACAAGAGCTTTTTCTGAGATTTTCTTTCTTTGGGGGTAACCCTCTGGATACTAAAACTGTGCTTACATAGCCTAAAATTTCCATTCAATTTTTACATCTGTTTTCCCTTCTACTCAGTTTTGATTATACTTTTTCTTCTCCAAAGGAACTTTCAGTTTCTTACTTAGCTCTGTATTTCTGCCTGAGCCATCCCCTTCTAGCCCACACTGAATGAAATGTGCTGACAGCCACCAAGGAACAGTTAGAATCCAAACTGGTGATGAATAGAACACATCTTTATTTTCATAAACTGGCTCAGAATAGAGTGACATCAAGCAAGCTGAGGTCTGTCTCATCTCTTGGGATTCGGGCTGACCATATACACCAAGGAAAGGATCCCAGCAGTCCTGCCCAGCTGAGCACCCTGATCCTCTCCATTGGCTCCAGTGACTCCCTCAGCTCCTCTCCACTCATTATTCCTCTGAGGGAATCATCAGGAGTTCTGCCTAAACTTCTCCCATTCACAGCCCAGTTGCTCCTTCATCAGCAACTTGCAGCCCTGACAGGACCATGGGACACTGCCTACAAGCACTCAAGAAGTGGTGGTTCACCCTTGGCTATGCAGGACCTCTTTGAAGCTATGATCCCTTTAGAAACACAAAGTTTCTCTCTCAACCTCTTAAAGGTGGCTGATGGATTCATCGTTTCCTTCCATGGATTAACTGATCAAAAGTAGCCCTGTGGATGGGGCGTGGGTCTCCACATCCAAACACATGAAAAGAAACACAAGAAGTAACTGCTCAACCTATGGAAAGCACAAGCAGAGTGACTGCATATTGCTGCCATGGCACAGTGCAACTACAGAGTGGCAGAAATGCTGGCCCTGGAGACCTGGGAGGCAGAACTCAGCAGCAAACCTCCTGCCAGGTTTCTTCCACTAGGAAGGTTTGGTGGTGTCCGTGGAGAATCCTCACAGGCAAGAAATTTTTTCATATTACTAAAAAAATAAAAACAATCACGAGAGAGTGCCAGAAGCAGTAATGTATAAATTCCAGGTAGATATAAAACCTCCTGTAAAAAGGTGAAGAATTACTGCCTGTGTTGTTGCATTTTTCCTGGGATGACATAGTAAGTAACTGAAGATGGCATGCACATCCCTCACTTCATAACCAGATGGTGCTCACTTCACACTGCCTGGGGCACTGGGCCAGTGCACGGGCACAATGTTTGCAAAACACATGGACCCACTCAGTAAGAGGGACTGAGTCCTTCCTTCCCTCAACATTTCCTCACCCCACTTGCTTCTCCCTGCTGGACCAGTACGTTAGCCCAAGGTTCAGACACGTTATGTGTGTGCACTGCAGCAATCACAGATGAGCTGCCCAGTGCCAAACAGTCACACCCTCTGAAAGATGCTGGGCTGTCACACTGTCCTTTACAGAACTGGGGACTGTGACTGCCCTAATAGCACCTGAGGGCCATGAGGCTTCTATGAGCAATAACTGTGAAACAAACACCGGCTCTGAACAACATACTCCTCTTCCAGCACATCCTGGAGAGGAGGGGTCCCCAAGGAAAGTGTAGAGGTCCACAGAAGCCCACACCTGCTCCCAGTGCCCTGGCATCTCCACAGTTCCTTTTCTTTAGGTCCAGCTCCTCCTCCTGCACAGCCCTTGTGGCAGCTCACATATCCTTCATAGTGTGAACTGCAGTAGAGCCCGGCATCACCGGTGTGTGAGGTAACGCACACACCACACTGCTGCCCTCGGGTCAGGCAGCACAGATTCCACCTCGAGGAGGGCTCCAGGACTCCTGCTCTGGACATGATGGCAATGCTTCTTTCCGGAGATATCTAAGGATGGTAGAGCCTTGAGAGCCTGAGCTCCCTGGGTCTCTCCTTCAGGTTCACTGTCCTTGCATGGTGGAGGAATAGATCCTCCATGGAGCAGCAGGGATCCTCTCTGCCAGCTTGTGGAATTGGGCAACTGGCATGAAGAGCGCTCATGGTCTCAGCTGCTCAGAGCTTAAGCAGGAGGCACTGGGTCAGCTCAGGTTTCAGGGTGACATTTATTTTTTTTTATTAGCTGAGGTATTGGCTGCACTTAAATTGTTAATGAGAGTTCAATAGCTGGAGCTTGTTACATGTAAATGGACGGAACACATGCCAAATGTCTCAGAGCCCCCATCTTGTGTCCAGCCATCCTTGCAGGAAACCTGGGACACAGGAACACTTCAGACTACCGCAGGGGAGTAAAGGAGTGGAGACTGGTGCTGTGTGGTGCAGCCAGCAAGCACAGTGCCTGTCCCCAGGAGGCAGGGCAGGACAGAGGCTGCAGGAGATCCCCTGTCCTCGGAGCACAGCAGCTCTGAGGGCACAAGAAATGCAACCTCAGCCTCTCTTCCAGGGAACAGAGGGAAGGTGGCATGGGCCTGCTCCAGCTGGACCTATGCAGCTTCTCCAGGTGTGGTCTGAGCCTTGGGGCATCAGATAGAAGCTGTGGCTCAGTGATGATGACTGCTGATGGGGAAGGTGCAACCTTCAGACCTGATGGGTCTGAACAAACAGACTTTGTCTTAGACTCATGGACTTCTGATCTCATCTTTGAGAAGAAGGGTAAGATCTGAAACACAGATGCCTGGATCAGAACATCACAGAATCACAGAATCATCTCAGTTGAAAAAGACCTTGAAGCTCCTCCAGTCCAACCATGAACCTCATCCTGACCGTTCCCAACTTCCCCAGATCCCTCAGCACTGGGTCAACACGACTCTTCAACCCCTCCAGGGATGGGGACTCCCCCCTGCCCTGGGCAGCCCATTCCAACGCCCAACAACCCCTTCTGCACAGAAATCCTTCCTCAGAGCCAGCCTGACCCTGACCTGGGCAGCTTGAGGCCATTCCCTCTTGACCTATCACTTGTTACTTGGTTAAAGAGACTCATCCCCCCTCTCTGCACCTTCCTGTCAGGGAGTTTCAGAGGGCCATGAGGTCTCCCCTCAGCCTTCTCTTCTCCAGACTAAATCCCCCCAGTTCCCTCAGCCACTCTTTGTAAGACCTGTGCTCCAGACCCTTCACACTTATTCCCAACTGCCAGTCCAATCAGTCTGATCACCAGTTCTCACCAGGGTCCTCCGAGACCAAAGCAACCAAGTTATGTCCCAGAGCAGAGAAAGGAGCAGTGTAAGAACAGCAGAGTATCTGTCTGTGCATAACCCACTTATGCTCTCAGCTTCAGTCCTCTATCACCACTACCCTGGGTTTCTGCCATATGCCTGCCTCCTCCATAAATGGCTCATAAAGTGGCTAATATTCATAACTCAGAAACAGAGACCAGAACTCAATTCTTGCTTTCCCACAGAGGGAGTCTGGCAGACAGACAAGGGGACTTTGACCAGAGGTTTGGGTATGTTTTAAGTCCATATGCTCTCTACAGGCATGCAGAACCTGAGCCTGGTAGAGGATGCAGTCAAAAAGTGACAGTAAAGGAAGGGAGAACAAAGCAAAAGACATCATGCTACAAAACTGTACACACACAGGGTATTTTGAATGCTGGGTCTGGATCTGGTCAAATCATCTCCAAAGCAGAACTTGAAAAGTTAGAGAAAAAATGGAGTAGACTATGCTTGGAGCAGGTTAAACAGAACAGAACCTGTCAGCTTGGAAAGGGTGGCTGAGGTAGATGTGATAGCAATCTGTAAAACTGGGAGTGACAAGTAGGGAATGGTTTGTCTGTGTGTTTTACAACAAGGAGTAGAGGCTGTCACAGAGTGATGAGACAGCAGACCTCAAAAAAAAACCATATTTAGGTACAATGCATCATTGACTGGTGGGGCTCAGGGCCACAGGATGTTGGGGAAGCTACAGAGACTTTAAAAAAAAATAGACAAATACAGAAGGTGGGAATATTGATTGTTATTGAAACTATAGTACAATGCTGTATGCAGAGTGGTATGGCTGTTCACGAGCACGGCTCTGAGACAGCTGGGAACTCTGCAATGAGTTCCCTCACTGGGATGCTTCTTTTCCCTTGCACTTTTGAAGGAGTCTCAGTGAGTCCCAAGGGCGGAGGATCATGGTGCCAGGTCATTCAAACCACCTTTTGCCTGCGCCATGGCCCCACTGATGTGTCAGTGCTCAGTTCATGCTGCCAGCCTCTCAGGAGGGCTGGAAAATTTGCCAGTACTTCCCACCAGCATCAAATTCTCTTCTGAAAAAAACAGTGACTGCAAGAAGCAGCAGGTCCATCCTGCCTGAACTAAGGCCCACATGCTCTATAAACCAGGTGCTCTATGCACACTAATAGCTCTGCTGGGAGATTTACAGGCAGCTGAATCCTATTACAGCCTCCCACCCCAGAGTGCCTGCAGTGTGGTTAGGAGATGCTTACCTGTTGGACAAGTGTCTCTCACAGACCACACTGTGCTGCTCTGTGTGTGTGCGGGCAGGCTGGGTAGCCCTGGCTGGGGGTCATGGACATGGTATGTGCACATGTGCAATAATAGTTCAATGTGTGAACAGATGCAATATGTGTGCACATGTAAAACTGTGTGTGCGTGTTTGTATGAGCAGGCTCCGTGCAGAGCCAGTAGGAAGCTGAGCATTATAAATCCTAGAAGGAATTCACACAATTAATGTTTATCATGAGATGTAATTTGTAGACCTCTCCCTTGATGTTTTAGGAGGGTGTAAATATAGGAAAGCAGCCCATAACTTAAAAGCAGGGATGTGCTAATTAAGTGTGCAAAAGGAATGCTAATTAGGAGACAGTGAGCAGGAATGGTGTAATCCCAGGAAGCCTTCCTGAGACCATCCATCCTGCCCTGGAGATGCAGTTGCTGCCTGGGGCAGCTGCTCCAGAGGGGCCTCCAAAGTCAGTTCACCACGGGGCTGCTCCAGTCCAGCTCAGGAGCAGTCAGGAGGTGATGGGATGCAAGGCACAGCCATGGAGCCTGGCAGCCTGGTCTGGGAGACTGGCTGGCTCTCCATGATTAGTAAAAGCCCCTAGGATACCACAGTTAGAGCCCAGAGACTGTCTCACCAGGGAAATTCAAAGCCAAATCCATCACTGGAAGTTCATTCCTTCCAGCGGCAGCCCCAATTACAAAGCACCCCTTCTATATTCAAGTTCTGGAGAGCCCAAAGCTTTGGGAAATGGGAGCACAGAAGATCTATGTGCAGCATTTTGAAAGGGCTGAAATTTGCTGGAGTTGTGCTTCTCTGTAGCTGTCCCAAGAAATAAGTGGTTCTGCCAAAGCCTCATAACGATGTCCCAGCTCTCTCCTGACCAGCTGGAACTCAGAAGGTATCTCTGGGAGCTTTGAATGAGAGGACATTTCTAGCTGAAGTACTGAGGACTCCCCATTGTAAAAAGAGAGCACGAGTCTTTTCCAGTTGTTGCAAGAGATCTGCCCCCGAGTGACCCAGATGGCTCATTGTAAACAGTGAAGATTTCAGGCCCCCCAGCACCCTGGTGCCACCCCACCTCCCAGCCTTCTTTCCAACCGTGGCAGCATCCTCACTAACCAAAGTCACAGCAGCATACGATGTGACACCATCCCTGCTCCAGGGCAAAGACTGTCGCCCTCGTACTACTGAAAGCAAGGGACACAGCTCTCCTGCAGTTGCACCTTGTATAAGGAGAGAAACTCTACTTGCAGAAATGGAGCAGGGCACACTGTGGTACATCCTCTGCCTTCGTGCTCCCTTTTCAGCCCCAAAAGGGCAGACCTGGAAGATAGGTCCCTCCCTTAGGGCCACGGGGATTGCACCACTGTGGGTAAGTCGCAAAAGCCCCATGTGCAGCACCAGCTTCACTGGCTGCTATGGGGGGCTGAAGACCTGGTGCAGCTTGTCAGGAAGCAGAAGCGGGTGTTCGGAGGGACTGTCCAGGTGCTGTGCTCGCAGCTGGCCTCAGAGCAGTGTCACCTGCGACAGCACATTGCTGAGCTCTGTCCCAGGGCAATGGCTGGCAAAATGTGGATGGATAGCACCAGCCATGACCTAAAACATCTTCCCAGTCTGGCCCCTCTCAATTCGAGGTTTCTCAGATCAGCTAAGATTTATTCCTTTATTCTGGACAAACAGCACTGGGGGCTTTTGCTTTGCTATACGCTGGGAGTTTGTCCTGGCTGAAGGCAATTAGCTCTGGCGACTGCTCATCACCACAGCAGCCCAGGGAGGAGCCGACATCCACCCCACCAGAGAGGGGATGCAAGGCCAGGGCAGGCATGGCAGCCATCCATGGGCTGGTCCTGGCTTATTAAAAGACAGAAGCACAGAGCTGCATGAGTGCCTGGCTGCCTGCTGATTGCACCAGGCTCCCTGTCCTCTGACTAATTACCAAACGAAGCTAGCGATGGCGAGGGCTCCACATGCTGAGTTCTGAGAGCTGATTGCAGCCTGGCTCTGTTAACATAAAGGGAATAAATGACAGAGGGAGCTACAGTTTCCCAGGATTTCAGAAGTGTTATTTTTCCTTCTATTACAATGTGTGAACAATGGTCAAGTGTCTCACTTCTCCATCCACAGGCCTCCCAAATGAAAGGGATTACAAGTGTATCATTAATATCACAGTGACCTGGCAGCAAGTCGACAGATTTAATTTGGTGACAAGACAAGTGGCACCAGAATTCTCCCATCTCCCTGGAAAATGAAAAATAGTTTCTGCCTGCTACTAGTAAATATTGCTGGTAAGTGAATAAAAATTCAAAAGGGAAAAAGCAATTTTCCCTCTGCTCATATTGTGCTTAGTTCTCAATACACTTCATGCAAGAGGCTCCCCTGGCTGATGGATTCCTCCTAGATTATATCATGCCTTTAAATTTATATGCCCCAGCTCTTTAAAAGACTGTTTGCCAAGGCCTTTGCATTCCGTGTTAGTCTGGTAACTGCTGACATTTGAAAGATGCCATTGAAGACAAATCCAAAATGTTTTTTTAAGTAAGAAAAGGAGACAGACCTAGCAGGTAGAGGGAGATTAAAGATTTAGTCAACAGCTGAAATCAAAGTTTTCATGAAGTGGTAATGTCAGAAAAAGTTTACAAGGCCTAATAGAGGGCTCGCGTGTCATGAAAATCCAAATTAAGTTTGGGGTTTTTTTTTCCTCCTAGAACTTCACACGAATTTTTCTCTGGCTTCTCCGAAACAGCAGAGCAGCAACCCAACACAGAGCCCAGTGAGAGCTGGCAAAGGCAGCGGCTCTGCCAGCATCAGGCCTAGCGGTCAGGAGGAAGCCTGCTTTGAACTCAGATCCACATCCTTCCAACGAACAAAGGGAAGTCCTATATGTGGCCACTGAATCTGTATTAATTATCTGCTTAGAAAGGCTGTTATCTGCCATCAAACGCTGGAAAAGTACAGCAAATTGACAGCACTCCTCATGCTTTGAGTTAATGTCTTTGTAGCCCAAGGCATCACTACAGTCCTACAACCCATCTTTTGTGGTAGTCATCTCTGGTGTGGGGCTCCAGTGCTGAAATCAGGTTATGCTTCACCTCGAGAGTTTTTATGTTAAAGGGTGGAGACAACAAAGCAGGACTCTACACCACCTCTCACCACCTCCACTAGGCCTGCTGAGCTGCAGGCAGAAGGAAGGGACAGCACCCTCACCCTGCCACCGAGGGATGGTGGATAGCCCCTGGCACAGCTCGCTTGGCTTTGCAGATGGGGCAACAACGGAAGACTCAACACATGGGAGAACTGCTGGGTAAATATACACACTGGTCTTGGTGGGCCAAGGGAATGGGCCAGCTGGTAATGAAAGGAAGGGGTGGTCATCCATCCCCAGGTCAGCTGAGGGGAGCTCAGCTGAGCCTGCCCTCACAGGCAGCGATGTGGGCAGCTGAGACACTGGCAAGGTGGTGAATCCTTGGGATGGATGTGGCCCTGACTCTGCAGTGCCTGTTCCCAACAGGGGGTTATCTCCAGTCTAGACTGCCTCTCCGATACCACCCTGCCATGTGTCAGCCCCATCACCAGCACCAGGGGAGAGCTCTGCCTCAGACCCTGCACAGAGCATCTCCACACATGCATCCCCATTCCTTAGAGACACCACCATTTCACCCACCCCCTTAATCCACAGACCATGGTCATCACCCACCCAACCCAACTATGGCCAAGAGAAACCCAAACTCTGGCTCATTCCTCATCTCTCCTCCGCATCAAAGCTCTGCCTGCCCAATACCTCATACCCTTCCTGGTCACCTCCGTCTCTCACCCCATCCATCTTGCAGGTCCCACAGTAAGAGAGAGTCAGTGGAGGGATGAGAGTCAGTGATCAGCACCAGGTTGTGCAGTGTCATGGGTCTGCCATACAAACGTGTCCCTGCATCAGAGAGCAGCAGAGAAGAGGAATTCAGTTCCGCGTCTTCACCTCCTCTTTGCTTAATAAAAAGATATTAAAGAAAATCAGGAGCTTTTCACACCCATGATCTCTACACTGAAAACTGCCACCAGAAGGTGCACTTCTAACCTTAACTAAAAACTTCACTAGCAGCAGTGCTTAATTACTGGTGCTCTCCTGCCTTGGCCTGGACTGTCCAGTGGAAAACGTGAAAGATTTTCCTACTTAAGACAAATGAACCTACTCCAAAAGATACAATTTAAGGAGCAATTCGGAATCTGAGTATGCCTCCTGACCTGGATCTCCATAACAATTTGACTAATTTTAGTCAAACTTTGCAGGAAACTTCTAATTAGCTGCCAGGGCACACTTGTCAGACTTCAGAGCAATGTAGCTGGGTGAAAAGCTAAAAATAGAACCTCCGTGGAAACCTCTTTTAACCCTTACAGTGAAGGCATGTGACACTGGTGTTGCAATATATTCTGCTGCATGGGGACTGTGGGGCAGGATGGTGGATGCCATGGTGTGGGATAATATCCTAAACGCAAGGTTACCTGAGCACATCACTGGGTCTGTCTGCCTAAGCAAGAAGGTCTGATCCCTGCAAAGACTGGTCCCACTTGAATCCCTGACATGAGTCCTACACATCCCACCGCACATCGCCTTCTCTGGAGGGGAACATCTGCCCTTCATGCACTGTGGTACTTGACTCTGATGTGTGCTAAGCTCTCCCTTGGGGCTGGGGGAGAGTGTGGAGACTGCACTCTCCTGAATGCAGTCACAGGTTTCCTCCCACCTTGCTTCACTCACCCCCAACATATAATGAATTCACACTCAGAGCGGTTATTGCCATCTTGGGTCTTTATTTAAAAGCAAAACCTCAAGACAATAGCTCATCACCAGGATGGAGAGATCAGTGCTGCCATGCTCTAAGCAAAGGCATTAGGCAACCAGTACACTCCTACATAACAGGTGCTGTGAATTGTTTTTAATTTCTGTATTCATTTATTATTTATTGCAGAAGAGAAGTAATTGTGTTACTTGGCTAGAGTCACAGGACAGCAAACCCATGTCTGCCATGACCATGAGACAGCCGTGGCACTCATGAACAGCACCTGATCCTAACTGCTTTTAACAAAGCTATTACTTTTAAAACTCAGCCAGCCTATTCATGTAGTTCCCTATTATGCTGAAAGAGTTGACACTGTAAACACTTCCAGGCTTGGATGATGTCCATTGAGGATTGCTGCCTATTCAGCACTTGTCTTCCTGAATTATTGGGAGGATAGGAAAATTTTGGTATGGCTTTTGGGGTGAGGAGCTTGCCCTCCCCACCTTCCCCAGACCCCTGGCGTCAGGGCCTCCATGCCCAGGGATGTTCAGAGCACTGATTCACTGAAAACTGTGCAAATTTATTCACCACCTGCCTTCCAGCCCCTTGAATCATTTGTTTCCAGATGATCATTTTCCTGCTGTCAGTCTAGGGTATTTAAACCAGCAGCAATGTTCATTGCAGACATGGAGATCTCAGCCAAAGAGCTCCGGTGACCTTTTCCCCAAGCACCTTGTCTAGTCCTTGCCCGCCACAGACTCAATCTGCAGAAGAACCCCCGTCTTTGATCTCCAGACAAATATCCCCACCACTGAGGTATGGCACAGAGTGAGGATGAGCCAGGCCAGCTCCACCAGCCACTCCCTTTCAGCAGCCAACATGCACAGTCTGGGGCCACTTGAAGAGATGCAGCTCTTGGAGAAAATCGAAGGCAGGAGGAATCGCTCTTGTTGAGACACACACGATCAGTTTAGCCCCAGTGTCAGTACCATGGCAGTCCTGAACAGTGCAGGGTGGCACTGGATCAGCCATGTGAGAATAACTGTGAAAGAAGAGTCTGGACTGCTTGTGCTTTAGCATCAGAGAGACCTGGGCCTGCAGTAGAGATGGGCCTTTGCTACTCAGAAAATGTGCAGAATATCCCTAGGAGAGGGACAGAGGCAGAGCCAAAACTGGAAAATGTGGGACAGCCAAGCCAGGGCCGCAAAGTGGCAGAAGTAACCCCATGAGCTGTGCACCCAAGACAAACCAGCTCCCACCTGCCCAAAGCATTCTGCAGCATGGATGCCCTTGGCCAAACACATGCCAAGCTCAGAGGACCACTCACTCTGGTGAAGGCAGAACCAGCGCACATGGTGGAAACCAACCCCAGCCACATCAGGGTTAGAAATGGGAGTCTTCACGAGAGAACTTCATGAGTGCTGACACTCTAGCCCCAGCTGCTGCTGAACCTGCCAACATCTCAGTGGGAAGACGATGTGCCAGGCTCATACACAACCAGAAGGCCTCCTGCCACTACCCACAGCCCCTGAACCTCTTCCACTGGCCCCACGAAGCAGACCGTGTCAACCCTGCCACACCAAAGGCAGTGCCATGCAGCTGAGTGCAGACAAGGCTGTGCTAGATGAACTTCTGACAAGCGATTGATGGTGCTGCCTAATTGTTTCTCTGACAGCAACCCCAACCCTCTTCCCAGTTCCTTTTGGGCAGGTGAAATGGAGCTGCCCCACCACTGTTTCTTTCTTTCTGCAGCTGGGTAATTGCCAGCGACACTTTTAAAATCACTTCGGGGAGGTTTGATGAAACAAACTAGATGGAAATCAAATTTCAAGTAACTGGTAGGAAATTGAAAAGAAAAATGTTTATGGAACAATTTTCTTTGCTTCCTCAAATGGCGGAAATTGTTACTGTCACTCATAAATTATTAATTTCAATTTTCCCTGTTCTCTTTGCAGGGTTGCAGGCTCTCGAGGAGCAGGAGCTCTCACTGGAGGCGTGCCCCAGAAGCACTCCAGCTTGTTGGAGATGGGCAGCAATTCTCCCTGACACAAGAACAGGGTGCCTCTGCCTTTTGGAGGGGGTCAGTCCTTCCATATCAGTCCCAAGGGGGCTTTTATCTGGCCACTCTGATATAATCAGCCCTGTGAAAAGCAAACAGCATATATTGATGGCAAAACCACACACAAAGTGGGAACAGGTTGGTCTTGGGACCTGTAGTCATTGGAAATGCACCTGTGGAGTGGTTAACTTGGCTGGGAGGTATCCAGCAGGAAGGTGGTAGGGAAAGCAATTACCAGAGCAAAAGTGGCTCAAGGACTCCTGTAATTATCATAGTTGTAGAATTACTAGAAATGGAGATAGAAGGGACACTGGAGAAGCGGTTAGAGCCATGCTTCTTCCCAGTGCTATGATAGACAACCAGAAGTGGCTCACCTGGAGTTACAGGAGGTGAATTGCAAGCAGAACTGAGTGGGAAAAACAAAACATTGACAGAAAATGGGAGTGAAAACAGAGATATTTTTTTTTAGAGGGCAAGAGCCATAATTCCATAATCAAGTAAGAGGACGCTTTTGGCCAGATGCCCATCCTCTTCAGTGATGAAGTGGAGGCAGCTACTAGAAATAAAAAAAGTAATATATAACAAAATGGAATGTAGAGGGGAAATAGATAACTATTGATTTTGAATTAGAAGTTATGAAGTACAGAAAATTGATATGAGAAACTACACTCATCAGTTAAAAATGCATGACTTACTTAGTGAATGAATGACAGTGAGGAGGCAATTGAAATGCTCTGTGAACAGAGAAAAATAGTGCAGAGGTTTTCTGTAGAGAGATATCCAAACTCTTGATAGGGCAGAAATGCAATAAATGTTTCTGGGCTGCTTTTGTGTTTGTATCACAAGAGGGTGCTGAAAAACTCACCAGCATTTTTAAGATCAAGGATGGTGTTAAATGGCACCAAACAGGGATGTGTGACACAACTGGAGAAAGCTCTCAGGAGCATCCCAGGTAAATCTTGGGGCAGCTGGATCAGACCATCCCAAAGGAGACTGCAGGCTGGGTGAATCTGCCTCTGAACATCAGACATGGGCAAAGCCAAGGGAAAGTGATAGAGTTAGCTGAAAGGAAGCTGAGGAATTAACGCCAATCAATACGGTTTTATGGAAAACGGGTCTTGTCAGCCTTCATTTCATTCACAGAGATTACATATGTGGTTGATAAAAGTAGCTGAATAGATGTGATATACTTCAGCTTGGGGAATGTGCCTGACTTAGTGCTGCATGGCTGATTAAAAATGAGCACTTGACTGCATCAGGGAGAAACACGTGAGAGACTGAGACTCGGGTAAGAGCTCAGACAGCAGTTGCTGATGGGGAACTGTCATTAAATCTGTGTTTCTCATAATGTTTTGTAGCAGGAGGCTTAGAGTAGTCAATATTTTCATCAATGATTCGAACATACATATTAAAAACTCATTCATAAAAAAATTTGTGGCTGATGCAAAGAATGGAGAGATTGATAAATCATATCAAGATCTTGGCAGGGTTGGGGAGAGACTGGGATCAGCCAGGAAACTGGACCCTTTCCCCTAAGTGTTGTGTTATACCCCAGTGCTTCATCAAGGAGTCCTACGGGTCTGCACATCGGGCTCTGCAGATGGTCTGTGGGTCGCCATGAGTGCATGCAGGACCCCCTGTGCCATTCTTGCATGGACTGGGGGATAGAGAGAGGAGCGCAGTGCTTTCACTGCTGAGCACTGTACAGGCAAAAGTGATGTGCATGCTGCATCCAGCCTGCCTGTGCAGACTGCAGGCCAGACAGTGATTAGATGGATGGGAAAATGAGGGACTTGAAAGAGCTCAACACATCTATCTTGGCAAATAAGAAGTCTGCAGGCTGACTTAATCATCCCACATAAACACCTTCCTGTGGAGAAGATATTTTATGCTGGAATAAGCTTAAACTAGCAGAGAAATAACCTAGTAAGGCAGGTGCCTTCCACAGGTGTCCATATATCCTAGGCTAGGATGCTGTCCTGGGAAAGCTTGAACTGAAGGTAAGCGGCACATCTCCATATGAGGGCTGAGAGGGTGTGATCGGCTGTGACATGCTAGAGACTGGAGACCAGGAAGTCACAAGGATTCTTACTTGAACTTGTCTGTCAATTGTTTCTTCTCTCCTGCTCAGAACACCTTGCTTACAAGGATCCTTGCCCAGAAAAGTTTCACCACTTCCTCAAGATAAAAAACTTGAGGAAACCCCTTTATCCCTTAAAGAAAGGATCTGGTGTCCCTGTCACCAGACAGACCATGAGGAATGGTTAGACTGGATGATATTCAAGGTCTTTTCCAACCGAGATGATTCTGTGATTCTGTGATAGTCCATCAGGCATTGCTGCTTCCCAGCTCCTGCTTGTGCTCCTGGCCAGGAGGGTACAGAGAGCTTTCCATCTGTTGTGACTGGCACTTCCCATATGCTGGGTCAGCCCCAGGCTGGTTCAAGACCAAAATGGATGTGGGCTGACGACATGAGCTTGCGATTGAAAACAGCTTCAGATGGAGATGGCAAACAGAATTTCCCTGACAACCTGGAAAACAATCTCTCCATTATGGACAAGGCGTGCTGGTGGTCTCTGTTCAGAAGGAATCAAATGCACTCACCAAATATTTGCAGAAAGCACTGCTATCAGAGCACTTTCTATCTTTTTAGCTCCCAGCAGCCTTATCTCTCACAGCAAACAATGAGCATTCAGAAAAATAACCCTGCTGCAGCCTCCTTCAGATAGCACCGCCAGCACGCAACAAGTCTCCCTGTTCTTCATGGGCCCAGATTTCCCAGCAAGGGGGGAGGGTGACATGGGAGCCTAGTCCCCACCTCTCTATGGGGCAGCATCTCCAGCAGCACCCACGCTGGAGGTCTGCCCAGGGCCATTTCTAGGTTTTGCTCGACAAATCTCACCACTTCCCCCAGCAGTATCACACCACTCGGGGAATTAAACCTGGTGCTGCTTGCAGGCAGCAGCCTCTCCAGGTGTCCTATTCTAGCCAAGGACCCTGAGCTTTCCAGGGCCCTTTGAGGATGTTTCAGTCACGTAACTGAGAATTATCTCAGTGTGATGGCGCACTGATGGGGTGGAAGAGGTATACAGCCTTTAGACAACCATACTCAGAAAACAGAGTCCCGGGGCAAGGGCACCTGCCACAAAGGAAACTGCATGTGACACCCCTTCCCAGTCTGACAGTAAATGTGGGTGATTGAAAATTACCAGTTTGCACTGATGTTGTGGATTAAGCCAGGTAAATGAAGGCACTAGAAGAAAGCAACAGAGCTGATTGCTCCTGGAGAACGCCAGGCTGAGACAAGAGTCTGGAACAGGTCAGCCATGAAGAGAGATTGGACAGCCTGAGGGTGCTTCTTTAGAGAAGGGACAGGCAAGAGGGGCACAATAATATGATAAATGATGTAGAAAAGAGCCATCGGCAGCTTCTGTTCTCCCTGCCTCATCATCCAAGGTCACCCACCGAAACTGGAAAGCAACAGCTCCCATGGGGAGAGGCAACACCTTCTTGCAGGAGACTCCTGTGGGCCTCCCCAGTACCAGAAGACACTTTGGTCTTGTAATTTAGTGAGACCCAAGCAGGTCCTGTACATTTACACAGATAACAAGACTATTCATGTGCTGCTGAGCACAGCAGCCATTCTGGCAGACTCTTTGCCTGGGACCTTGGGAGAAAGCCAATCTCTAGCTCTCAGAAACAAGAATTATCCCACACGTGCAACCCCTGGGTCTGCACCTTCTACTACAGCATCTGGTGGTGTCCCTGTCAGCCCTGGAGCTGATGAGGCTTGGCAGATCCTTGCTCTGACACATGCAGTCAGCATATTGACCACCTACGTATAGCATCTAGAGCATGACTGGGGCGAGAGGGGTCCTGCTTGCTGTGGAGCACACCAAGTCTGCGTCTGGGTCAAGGCCCACACTGGATTTTGGATCAAAGCCTCCATCCAGCTGGAGGGTTTGAGAGGAGAGACTTGGAAGTGAATGATGGGACTTTCTCCTTTGGCAGTGATAAAACCATGTGGCACCAGAGATGAGCCCCATGATGAACCCATCTACATGGCTTTTACATAATGGTCTGCTCACAGCCAAGCCCAGCATGCCCTAGTAAGGTCCTTTCAGCCCTGCAGCAGGACCGCGTGTCTTCCACCTTCCTCACTGAGTGTCCCCATCACACATGAGCACTTTCCCTCTGATGGGAGATATCCATCCTGACAGCAGGACTGCTCCTGCCCTGGAAAGGGCCACTTAATGAAGCACTCCCTGTCCTAATTCTCCTCACTGCTCCCTCTATCTCTCAGAAAATGCCACTGAGATACAAAACTGCTTCTAGACATCAGAGGTCTGCAGAAAGCTGCTGACAAGTGTCCCTTATTAATTAATCACCTGCTAGGCTGCCTTCCTAACACGCACGTGAAGGACAGGTACCATCAACCTGATCCCTCCCAAAGGTGCAGCCTGGAGTTGTGGGTGATGTGGGTGACAGCCCCCTGGGTCTGCTCACATCCCATCCACAGGCTAGCCACAAGAAGCCAGAACATAACTGTCAGCGGCATCTCCCAAGCACTGGATCCCGAGCACCACAGTGATTGCTCCCAGACTGTGACAAACAAGTCAATAAACTCAAATTAAATTACAAAGCTGTAACAAACAGCAGGGTCAGTGTCTCCTCTCACAGGCACTGGGCAGGTTAATAGAGGTTCCCCTCCCCAGATCCTGCAGCAAGGACATCTGCCACTAGCCAGCGTTGCCTTTCAGAAAGAAAGGGGAGAGCCAAATCCAATGCACCACGGGCTGGAGCACAGGGCACTGAAATGCCCTTCAGGCTTCTGAGGAGCAGAGATGGCATCTGCAGGAGGGGGATGCTCAAAGCCTTGTCACACAGAGCAGACTGGAGCTGCAGTCATCATAAGCCCCCCTGCCAGAGCTGACCACAGGCAGGGCAGTGCACAGGGCTCAGGGCACTCCAGAAGAGAGGATAGAGCGTGGTTGCCCTCCTTCTGCTCCATTCCCATCTCATCCACAGAGACCAGGGTGACTCTTGGGTAAAAAACTTCCTTTATAAGAAAACAGCACTTTGTTGCTTCACCTGGACTGTCTTTGGCTTAAGCATTTGGTTTTCTGGTCACTCCTAGCCAAAAATGTTTGTTCTTGGTCCTAACTGATCTCATTTTTCCCTGCTAGTATTAAGCCCCCCAGCAGCAGTGGCCAGATGGCTGCGGGTGATGTCTAATTCCCCAAGTTGGTCTGTGCCCAAGGTTATATTTGTGCCTGCTGACATCCAGTTTGAGGAGTTCCTGAGTCCATCGGGACTCCAGAGAAGCAGCTGACCTGTGTCTGCACAGCCCCAGCTCCAAGACACATTTCCCAGCCAGGCTGGACCATGACGATCCAGAAGTCTCCAGCTCTGCGAGTGACCCTCTTGTGAGCTGGTTTGGACCACTGCTGTGTCCAAGCCCATGGAACAAAATGTCCATTTCATCCATCTGCCTGCCTGTGGTTATGGCTCCCAGGGTCAGGTTTATTGAACACTTCAGGATCCCCAGCCCTCCCATATGTATTCCTCCTACTCCTTTCTTGCCTCCAGCCCAGCTCCACCATGATCTTCAGCATCTCTGTCAAATGTCAGTCCCATTTCTGTCTTCCTGCACTTTTCTCCTTTCTCATTCCCTCTGCTCCTCATCTTTCATGTAGTTCTGGAGCTGCATTTAGGCAATTCAATGTCAGTAATCATTCCTGGCCTAGTAAGCCACAGGTACACCACCAGAGCTACACTCAGCACCACCAAAAGCTGTTGAGACCAAGGCACACTCATATGCTCTGCAATCTGCTCTCTCGGGTGGTTGCTCAGACTCTCTTGGACTGCTGGTAGGTTTTATTTCCCAGTTCAGTAGCATCTAATGCACATGTCTACTTCTCCTCCCAGGTGTAACCTCAGTGCCTGCTGCACAATAATTTACATGCTAATGCATGAACACATACATAGGTAGCCCGCTGACTGCAACCTAGCTTTGACTGTCATGCATTTTGCTTGCCTCTCCCTGATTCAAGAGCAAGAAGAGTAATTAGCTCCCAGGCTTGGAGCCAGTTTAGGCTACACCCAACCTGAGATTGTAAAGTCCAAGCCACATCTGCATCACACGTCTCCACCACAGACCTCATGCACCCCCCTCAGCACCATGTGAATAATTCATCACATGCAGCAGTCCCCCTCTCTTTCTGTTCTTGAATTAGCCATGAGCAGATTGCGGCTTTCTCAAATGAATTTGTTTCTTGGAGCTGTTCCTGTGAACAATTCTTAGGCTGTATCTCCTTTGCAAGCAGTAAATAGCTACAAGCACAAATGCCACTTTGTTGGCCTCATCACACTTGCTCCAGCTGTGGCTGCAGTGGAGGGACATCATGTCTTCCCACCCATAGGATGCTGTCCCAGGAGATGCTGCTCCTGCTCCTGCCCCTTGGGCTCAGAGCAGTGCTGGAGACTTGCAGAGATGAGCATCCCCCACAGTAACGCTGCACTTTCAGTCAATGCATTGCAGGCAGTGTAAATCCACTAATGAGCCTCTGAGCACTGTGCCAGTTTCACAAGCCTTCTCAGCCCACTCCCAGACAGGCACATTCAGGGAAAGAGCAAGGAATGAGGTGCTAGAGCAACCTGCAGGATGTAGAGTGATGGAAGAGGATCTCCAGAGGTGCTGCTCAGTGGTGCCTTTCCTGGGTAGTGCCTCAACCCAGCAGATGTCACAAAGAGATCTTGGGTAGGCTCATCACTGGTGAAATGGGTCTTCATTTTTCCCTTCCACTCTCGCATGCCTTTGCTGACCACACCTGAGCCCCATGCAGTGGTGTCCTTCACGATGGCAGAAAGAAGATGAAATTACTCTGGAGAGCTGCAGATGAGAGGTTCCCCGGCTGTGCACAGGCTGCTGCTGAGCATGCTGTGTGGCTACATACCCTCTGCTCCATCAGTAGGTGATAAAATTAATCTTTTCTTAACACAACATGTTTTCTTCATGACTCACTAAAGAGGCAAAAGCCACCATCATAATAATGCACTAACCTGTATATTTATTTCTGATATCTGATCTATCAGGCAACTGCTGAATTACTTCTCTAATTAGTTTTCCCATTCATGAAGGATATGACCTTCCTCTCCAGAGAGAAATGTACAAATGAGAAACTACTTCTTGAAGTCAATACTGTGAAAGTAGGAGTCATATCAGGGATAAACAGGGATACAAAGTTCTGTTATTATAGCAGAAATAAAAACAGTTTCCTTCAAGACTTAACAAATTTTCTCCATTTCCAAATGGGAAAAAAAAATAAAAAGGAATATGAATATTGTCTGTTCTTACTCCCAGTCTGGGCTGTGTAAATCAGTGTGATCAAGAGGGAGTATTTGACTCCAACTTTCATAAATGTGGTTATTAACTCCAAAGAAATCCTCAAATCAAATGCCCCACTCATATCTTGCTGCTTGAAGAAGTTGTTTGGGCCCAACCATATGGCAGGGCCATGCCAACACCAGCAGTAGTCCCCACGCCAACAGCCGCCCTCCTTCCGTTCCTGGCCACTTGCACTGCGGCTGGCCTCCAGAGACAACCAGAAAAAGCTCTAGAGGGCAAAGACTCACCCAGACTGCTTTCCCCTCCTCAGCATTAAATGTCTTACTTTCCAGCCTGCTGAGCATCTACACATCGTGCCACAAGGTCTTCCACTCTGCAGACAGCTGAAGCATCTCTTGTGCAGAGAGATCTGGTTGGGATGATTCCCTGGGTGGATGCACCAGGTACTGCATGTGACCGGGCAGCACGTCTTCCACCCCTTCCTTTGAACCATCCTCATATGAGTGCTGGGTAGCAAAGCACCGTAGTGGGAATGGCTGTGCACCTGGGAGGATGGGGACCAGGACATCACACCTGCCTCCTGTGAATATCCAGGTATTTTCTACTTTTTGGGACAGCTTTATTGAGGAGTTTCTGAGCAGGGTCCATCCCATCCCTTACCCAAGCTGTCCTGTGGCACAGATTGTTCTTGAAACTGGCATGGGGCAGTATTGCCCCCACAGCCCCCAGCTGCTGTCCGGGACCTGCTCTCACCCAGCCTCAAGAGCCCAGGGATAGACATCATTAGAGAAACAAAGAGCCTCTGTTCCCAGCAGAGGACATGGGGAGGACTGAGCATGGTCTGCAGGGAGGGTGCCAGATCAGGCTTCTTTCTCCACACTGTGGAAATAACCCCTCTGCTGAGAAGAGAGGACAAAACCATTCCCCAGACAGGTTGTCTCCTCACTCCTCCCAGCAAGGATGCCTGCACTCCCCATAGCCATCGGCAGCAAAAGGCATTCACTGCCCAGCTTTGAGATGCAGCCAACACTGCTGGGGGGTTGTTGGGATTCTAGAGGGCTTTATGCGAGAGAATGGACATGTGAGCAATCCTGCGTGAGAACAAGACTGATGAGAGCCTCCGCCGAGCAAGAATGCGATAAGGATGTGACCCTGAATGAGGGGGCAGAAACTCGAGGACACAAACAACCCCCGGCAGGGGTTGGGATGGAAGAGGAAGTTCCACAAGCTGGGAAGCCTGGCAAGGCTGATGTGGCACTTTTATCCAATTATAAGAAGGTTTAAAGTGCGGGCTAAGTTAACTGTCCAGTCTTGAGGACTTGTACTGCATGTTACTCACGTGTGCGGGAGAACGTTATAAAAGGGCTTTCTTAGTTGTAATAAACAGGCATTGCTTGAACACATTGGTCGTGTGCGTGCTCAGCTCTCCCACGGGGGGGGTAAATTCTTCCTTCCATTTGAGCTGGGCACCACAGAAAAACCATCCCTGGAGAAAAGGCAGGAATAGGCTCTATTTGGTTGTGCCTGAGAGCAGTCTTATTGCCAAGGCAGCAGTGTCATGGATGGGGTCAAGGCTTTGGTCTGCTTCTGCCCCAGGTCAGGGGTTCCATCCCTGCACAGGGAAATTTCAATGTCATGCTATTTGTAAGAAAGTCGCCATGGGACCGCAGTGGGTGCTCACAGACAGGTCCATCCATTTTCTTTTGCATTGCTTCTGCCAACCAGGGAATTTCCCAGAAAGTGGATAGTCTCTTGCTGGACCTTGCAGAGAACCACAAAAGCAGCTTTTCCCTGATGCTTCTCAGGATGCAATAAGACACAGCTGGAACGAGCAGCCATGACACTACAACAAAACCCCATGTCACAGATCCCCGTGTCACAGATCCCTGCGTCACAGACCCCCTGTCAGCTCACAGGTTGACACCCTCTGACAGCTCCAGCAGACAAATATCTTCAGCCATGTTTTTTCAGGGAAACTTAGGCTTCAGCACATCAAATCAGTCCAAATAGGTCAGGATGTGGCCAATGGCCTTTGTCTTTCATGTGCCTGTTCAGTCCACTCCCATATGGCACATTTCCGTAGTGTTTAGACTGACTTTTCCAAGGCCTGCAGGGACGTGTGGAGACACTTTGCTGGAGGACGCTCTCCAGAGAAATCCCTGCGCTCAGCATAGTTGAAGAAACAAGCCTGCTTTCATCTCCTGCCCAGAGACATGCCCAGGCATGACTCCAAGTCTGGTGTGTGTTGTGTCATGTCATGTCATGTCATGTCATGTCATGTCATGTCATGTGTCTTCCATGTCAGGAACAAAGACACCGAGAGATCTATCTCTGGGACAATGTGCAGGGACCACAGGAGATGAGGATCCTCTCCTACCTGGTAGCCCTCACAGCAATGGCCCCAGGGCCCATCAGGCTCCCTTACTCCAGTAGAAGTCCAGTACTACCCAGCTCATCACCTTTCCCCACCACCCCCCCTGCACAGTGTGCCCTAGCACAGGGCCAGGTCCCTGCTGAAAGACCAGGACCCCATACATGAGACCAAGACCCAGAGAGCTGCCATGTCCATGGTCCTCCTCCTGTCCAGCAATGTGTATACCCTTGGGGTCTGCTAGGATAGGGAGCTGGTGGCATTCTCCCCGCAGCTCTCCAGAGACCGAGGCTAAGCGTGGGCTGAGTGCAGAGGGCACAGACCAGGTATCTGAAACTAAACTTGGTGCAGCAGGGTAAGCAGATGGGCGTCAGCAGCATGACGGAGGATGGCTGGGCAGGTGACGCAAGGTGGGGGCACAGAGGACCTGGTTCAGCTCCGATCTGCACAGCTTGCTGTGCTTTCTGCTTTCACAAGCTCTGATATCACTCCTGGATAGCTTTTTATTAAGATGTAAATAAAACCATCCCTGCAGCCTGGAGACATGGATGTTTTGAAACCACCTTTGAACCTTTCTCAGTGGCATGGCCGGGTAGCCCCTGTTTCTGTTGGGAAGATATCACACATACTGGAACCTGTTCCAAGCACTGTAATTGCCCAATAAAACCATGTTTCTTCACCATCCAGTTGAATTAGTGTCTGCAATATGTTTGAAAGCTTTATAGTCCAGTTAATTGTAAGGCAGTAACAGAAAGGGACATTATGGCTTTAGAGAACACAAGTTGCATCTGTATTTAATTATATTAAACCATAAGAAGCCTCCATTCGAATAAAACTATGACTGCTGTAGTGCCCATAAAAGCAAGGATCTCTGTTCAGCAGAGACGTTGAGCCAGGGTGCAGCAGCAGCAGTGACACTGGTGCTGGGGGCAAGGACATCACACAGTTCCTGTGGCTGTGTCCTGTCCATGAGGCTGAGACCACACATCCCTGCGCCCCAAAGACCTACCAAGCAATGCTCACCCTTGCCTGCTCTGGCAGCCTGTTTCACACACAGGCTGTTACCCCACAGTCCCTCAGCCAAAGATGCTCAACATCCCTTTAAAGGGAACTTCCACCACCCCCATCCTGGCCACTAGAGAGCTCCCACCCTGCTCACCATCACCCTGCTCACTAAGGGACCTGGGTCCTCCCCACTGCTAGAAACCAGCAGGCTCCTCTCATGGCCTTGTGTGGCTGGAGTAGCTGCTCTGGGAGCAGGAACCAAGGTGTGAGTATTCATGAGTGAGAAGTGTGCTCTTTGCTTTGGTTAGGATAAGTTGGGGCTGGGAAGGGTCTGGGGCAGCACTGCACTGAGAACAGCCCATGGTATTTCTCATGGGCTCAGCAAGGTCCTCGCTCAGCACCTTCAGATGGTCCTTCTTGGGAACCTCTCCTTTCTCCAGTCACATTTCAGCCAAAACCAGGAGGATCTGTGGTAACCCGTGGACCCCAGGGGATCCCCTGGCTCCCCACTGGGAATGAAGAAACATCTTCTGGAGCCAGCATCAAAAGACATGAGGATATTGAGGGGCAGGGGCTGCACAGCATCTCCCATACTTCAAAAGCTATTTGGAGAAACATCTGGCCTCATTCTTGTGCTAGCAAGAGGGGATTTCAGCTGCATCATTGATCCTCCCATGTCCTGGATCACTGCCCCCAGGAGTTCAGTTCACCAGGTAAGGCCACTGATGCAGCACAGCTCCTGTTGACAAGAACAGCCCTAGTCAGGGCCAGCTGGGGCTAAAGGACCCACCAAGAAGGATAATGGTGGTTGTGGTTGATGGCAGATGAGCTTTGGTCACTTCACTGGGTCTTCACAGTCCATCCTACTCTTCTGTACACCCCTCGGGGTGTGCACTCATCTGTCCAGCCACTGTGAGTGCTTGGACACACAGTGTTACCACCAGGACAGGAGGGCCTGGAAGCTGGCTCAGGACCAGTAGTGGCCATGGAGAGAGAGCTACATCCCCATGGTGAAGCACAAAAGAGAAATCCAAGGTCAAAGAGAAGGTTCTGGCCAAGCAAGAGAAAATCAATCCTGCTCCTTTACAGGCTCGATCATCCCTGGATCAAGCATGAGGCCATGGACACCAGCAGGTTGCTGTTGTGTGACACCAGCTCCCAGACACCCACACGTGCTGACAGTGGGTGAGCCTGGCATGAATCATCAACTTTCTTCCAACAGAGCTTCAATGAGTACAGGACCAAGAGCCAAATGCCAAGGTCAGGCTGAAAACACTGACTGAATGGGAAACCATGAGAGTATCAGTCTCTTCAGAGCAAAAGCATCAGCCCTGTTATTTGGCTGCAAAGGGCGAGCATTCTGCACCTGCAGAAATGGGTGACTCGCAGGTGACAAACCTGTGACTCCATTGGCTTTTGTGTTTGCAAGGATTTTGGCTGTTGAGATTAATTCAACGTGCAGGTAGGGAAGCGAGGCGCCAGTGAGTTAATTTAGAATTAGATATGCAATCAATGGAAAATTAATACAATTAAGTTTCAAATTGTCATTTAATAAAACACCTTTTTGCAAGTGGAATATTAAGTGGGCATAAATGCTGACACACTGCTTAAATGCGCCACTCTCAGCCAGGGAGGCGTTTGTGCCTGGGAACTGTGCATGCACCCCCCCTCCACCACTGTAACTCATTAGACAGACTCTAATTATATATTTATAGTTTACAGAAGTTTCAGCTAATTACATGATGCCTCTCAGAAGCCTGCTGCAAGGCCTTGCTTGCTGTTAATGGGGCATTGGTTATTACTGAATTACCCGTAGCTGTGTTTCAAAGAGCATTTAGCGGATCTGCTGAGGAGCACAAGCCTCAAATCTCCTTGCCTGACATGTTAACTGCATGCAGGGACACTTTCACTTATAGCGCAGCTGGAAAGAGGAATGGAAAAGACCCTGATTGCTGGTTTATGTCACGGATTTGGAGAGAAACTGCCCTGATTTTCCAAAGCAATGTGCACAGGCGGAGCCCACAGCCAAGCCGTGAGGGGAGAGTGATGGGACACCATCAACTGTTCCCAAAACTGCTGTATGACCCATTCCTAAGAGGTTTTCCTTGCGCTGTGGGGCAACTACTGGTATTTTGGGTGAGCAGGCACTCTGAGGGATGTGCAGGAAGAGACTGGAGGCGCACGGGGGCACGCGGCTTCAAGGGTACAAGGACACAGGCACAGGCAAGGGAAGGGGATGTGGAGGAATGGTCACAGCTCCAGAAGTTCACACACACCCCAAGCAGACAGGGTTTAGCTCAGACCATCTCTCAGCCTCTCTCTCCACTTCCCTGATATCACTGATGCAGCAGGGCAGAGACCCAGGGCTCCCTGACAGCTCCCTGGTAGAAGATTGTCACTGCCACCAAATCTGCCAGATCCTTAACTGAACTGTTCATGCTCTTTTTGTTTCTGATCTGACTCATCCTAGTGTCTGTTTCCACCACTGGCTTTCCTCTATGTGCTGTCCTGCTCATCCAAATACCAACACTGTTCTCCCAAAGAGAGGACTCCCGCACTCTGGCAGGTCACCTTGTGACCTGCCCTATTATCTCCCAGCATAAGGCAAGTTTTCCAGCCAGTCTGCCCTTCCTGCAGCTCTTTCCTGATCATCTTCCAGTTTGTCAGCACCAAAGCGGGAATGGATCCTTGGCGGGAGGATCCAGTCGCTGGTTCATTAGAGCAGAGTACAACCATGCAAAAGCAGGGTGATGGGCTTTGCATGAAGCTGGACAGTGGCACAGTGACAAAATGAAGTTAATGAACAGTAATTGCTTGCTTGGAAAAGTGCAGTACTGATTATCACTTGCACTTTCTGCACATGGCCCTGAGCTGGCAGAAGGGCACCTCGGAGTGTATGAGTAGGAGAATAAACCCACGCGGGTCCTGGCAGAGGGGGATCAGCACTGTAACGCATTCAGTGTTTCTGAGATAAGTGATTCAGAGCCCTGTTTGGAGCCCGTCTGTGCATCACACGCCCCCGGCCCCGGTGCATGCTGTGGGACCAAACAGCAGCAGGACCTGGGCCCTTGGCAGCTTCCAGGCGGGCAATAAAAATAGAAACTGAGACTTAAGGAAGCATCACCGTTGCTGTGGGTTTATTATACAGATCCCAGAAAGAGTTGCAGATAAACATGTTATTAGGTTAAATAAAAATAAAATGAATTCTAGAAAATGTTTTGAAATTTATCACATAATTAAGCTATTAATTTAATGGTCTTTATTATTTGGGTTGGAAATTCACATGGGTCCTCATCTCATTCCCTTTATTGAACAACAAGCTCATCATACACAATCATTATGCATTTTCATAAACATTTGATGAACAATAACTGTGAGAAACATAAAATATTGTTTTTGTCCTTCAACTGTAATGACCATATGGAGACGCGTTTTGCATTGGAGTCAGCAGTTGCGGTACATCCTAGTTAATAACAGCTCTTGCTATTTTTACTGTTTACAGCACAAATGCAGTCCTTTATGGGGGAAAAGGAGGATTTAATCTGCAGGGTCTTTGCAATGATTTGTAAGAGAGATGCTGTGCCCACATTCTTCTGTGATTCAGTACAAGCTATAATTACTCGGTATTCTGGACAGCTCTCTTACAAGATGTCAATTTATGTGTAATCAGAGTGAACACGGCGGCTGGGGATGTCTCAGTCCTCCCCCCCCCTTCACACACACACACATGGTTTCCTTAGGTTTGCAAAGAAAATATTTTACAAGGTGATGGAGCGAGGTCTCGCCCTAGAAGCAGGGCTGCTGGAAGGTTTGTGGCCGAGCAAGCACACAGCCTCTCTGGTGCCCAAGGCATCCTTGACACAAGATGGTGGCTTGCACAGGCACCTGGTTCTGCTTGTGCTCACCAGGATGGGGATCAAGCCCTTCCCTTGGCCTCCCCTCACTCCAGCTGCCCTGTGTTTATTCTTGCTCCTGGTGCAAGGTGAGGACGGGAGGCTTGGTGGTGGTGGGTGATTGCCGACATGCAGCAAGGCTGATGCACAGGAGTGGCTGTCAGCCCCAGGGGAGATGGCTGGCTCCGGGTCCTGCTGGCAGCAGACAGCTTGGGGTTGCACCAAGCTGAGCAGACCCACGGGCAGCTGCCAGACCCAGTGCCAAGGGCTGGCTGGGGTCTCTCCTGGCTCCTCCACTCCTCTGGAGTTCAGCTCCCATTGCCCCAGGACATCCCAGCTGTGCCCAAAGGCTGGAGCTGGGACACTGCTGTGCTGCCCCAACCACCTTCCCTCGGGCTGGATTTTACCTCAAGCCTGAAGCACAGAGCTGGGAGCCTTCTCCAGGGGGTCCCTATGGCAACAGTGCCTGGACACACTATCTGAAGAAGCATCTGTAGCGTGACAAGAGACCCCTCAAGACACAGCATGCCTCAAAGGGGATTTTCCCCATGTCCCAGAGCATCCCAGGGTCTGATGCAGAACAGCTTCATCTAAGGGACAAGCAGATCTGTACAGGGGACCATTCTGGACCCAAATCCTCCATTCCCTTCCGAGTCCATGGAGGGATGCATTTTGCACCAGAGCTGCTTCACGAAGCAGAGGAGGCAGGAGAGTAAGCGAAATCACAACAAAATGTGCCACCACCTGTCCCCCCTCCCAACAAAACACCCAGCTCTCCTGCCCAAAGGATGCTTGGAAGCAGAAAATCACCCAGCAGCAGCACCAGGCTGCAGCAGGAGCAGACAGGAGAGCCTGCAAAATCCAAAGATGAATGTCCCAGGGCTTGGATGCATCTGGCTCACCATGCAAAGCATTAATAAAGTTTCTCCCATGGCAGGACACAGATTCAGACACAACACTTCCCCTTCAGCACCGAGTCCCAGGCCGGTGTCGGCCCCGCATGGATTTATGGCCCCCTGAGCTCGTAAATGTCAGCACCACTGGTGATGTATGCGGGAGCTGGGAAGCACTCCCCCCTCCCCAACTTCAGGAGATTTCTTTATTTTTTTCTGATCTTTTACAACAGCCATAAACCAGCTGCTGATTAGTGACGGGTCTTAAAACTTTAGGCAAAAGCTGTTGAAATCAGCTTTAAGTGCTAAGCTTCTCCGAAAGCAGAGCAGCTTAGCGTTTCCCTTTTGAGGTCATATCTGTGACATGAGGCACAGCCGATGCAACGGCAGGTCTGGACAGCCCTCACAGCACCCCGAGCCAGGGACCAGCTCTGCCTTGTGCTGCCCTCCCTGGTGACACAAGCAGCAGATGTCCCCCAAACAGGTCCCACGTTGCCCAGACCATGCCAGGCAAAAGGCAGAGTCCACTCTCCTCCCAGAACTTGGGAGAGGTGTGAGGGGCAGGACAGCGTGCAATGAGCATCAACCCCTCTCCCAGCAGGGCAGAGAGTCCTCTCCAAGGCGCCACTCTGGGCTGATGTGATCCCCATGGGGACTGGCTGTTGCTCCCCACCTCTGATCCAATGGTCCCAGATGATGGGCAGCACCAACAAGGACATGAGCTGAGAAAAGCAGTGCTGGGAGGACCTTCCCATCAGGACAGTCCTCACTGCCCCAGGGACGTGACAGGATCGGTGGTGGCCATTGTTTCTAGTGAGTGGGATACTCCCATCAGGTTTCCTCATGAGTTCATTGAGTATCGTTGACTGCAGAGGCCACAACTTTGTTTTCTGCTGCTGCAGAACATGCCTTCACATTCTGGGATAGGAACTTGCCTTCTGGTGCCTCTGACTCCTCACCATTGCAGGCTTTCCATCCATCTTCCAGCCCCTGGGTGAGTGCTTGTCCTCCATCCCAGCCTCCATTCACCAGTGTTGCCCTTTTCCTGGATGCCAGCATGGGGCTGCATCCACAGCCTCAGCCAGCTACTGCAGCACCTCCAGACCTGTCTCGGTTTGTGCATTTCTGCCTCCTTGGCTCAAAGAGTTTTGCAGAATATAGTCCCTTTTCCCACATTACACTGTTAAAGGCAGCAGACTGTGGTGGGTTGACCCTGGCTGGATGCCAGGTGCCCCCCAAAGCTGTTCTGTCACTCCACCTCCTAAACTGGACAGGGGAGAGAAAATATAACCAAAGACTCATGGGTTGAGACAAGGACAGGGAGACATCACTCACTAATTACTGTCATGAGCAAAACCGACTCGACCTGGGGAAATTCATTTAATTTTATTACTAATCAAATCAGAGTAGGAGAATGAGAAAAAAAAAATTTAAAACACCTTCCTCCCACTCTCCCTTCCCAGGCTCAACTTTGCTCCCGATTTCTCTACCTCCTCCCCTCCAGCAGTGCAGTGGGGCAGGGGATGGGAGATCCAGTCAGTTCATCACCTGTTGTCTCTGCCACTCCTTCCTCCTCACACTCCTCCCCTACTCCAGCGTGATGTCCCTCCCATGGGAGACAGTCCTCCATGAGCTTCTTCAGTGTAAGTCCTTCCCATGGGCTGCAGCTCTTCACAAACTGTCCCAGCGTGAGTCCCTTCCACTGGGGCCACAGGTCCTGCCAGGACCCTGCTCCAGCACAGGCTTCCCATGGGGTCACAGCCTCCTTTGGGCATGCTCCTGCTCCAGTGTGGGGTCCCCCACGGGCTGCAGGTGAAGATCTGCTCCCCCGTGGGCCTCCCTGGGTGCAGGGCACAGCTGCCTCACCATGGGCTGCACCACGGGCTGCAGGGGAACCTCTGCTCCAGGCCTGGAGCACCTCCTGCCCCTCCTGCTTCACTGACCTGCGTGTCTGCAGGGCTGTTTCTCTCACATATTCTCACTCCTCTCTCCAGCTGCAGTTACACAGTTGTTGGGGTTTTTCCCCCTTCTAAAATACATTATCCCAGAAATACTCCCACTGTCACTGATGGCCTCGACCTTGGCCAGTGGTGGGTCCGTCTTGGAGCTGGCTGGCATTGTCTCCATCAGACATGGGGGAAGCTTCTGGCAGCTTCTCACAGAAGCCACCCCTGTAGCCCCTTTGCTACTCAAACCTTGTCATGCAAACCCACTACACAGGTGGATGGATAGACAAGAGGATGGAAGGATGGATGAAGGGATGAGTGACCAGACTGACTGTCTAGAAAGCAAGTGTGGCATTTTGGGCACATCTCCTCTAGGTGATAACCAGTCTTCCAGCCACCTCTCTTGCATTCCCTCTCCCCCTTCCCATTACACTTCAGGGCTGAGCAGGCCAGAGGGAAGGTGCCTGTGCTCAGACCTGGCAGGTCCCCATCACTCTCACCGGCAGGGAGGAGGCTCCATTTTCCTGCAGGATTGCTGCTTGTACCATCTGTCCTGCACTGGGGCCGGGAATGTTCCCTCCCTGTCTGCTGCTTCTCTCAGGAACAAAAGTTAGTGAAGATTTATCACAGCACTAAACCTCAAATTGAGCACATTTGAAAGAAGAACAATTTATTCATCAAAAATACAGCTTCATTTTATCTGCAATTATTCTCAAGTTAAGGCCTCATTCAGCAAGCAGTTGGCTGAATAAACAGCAACTTTTTATGTCTAAACCATCTCATTTTGACATTTCATCACAAAGACAAATACAGGAGGACATAGCCTACCCAGACAACATTTGGAAAGTTCCCTGGCCATTTTTTCTTTTCCAAAGTGCTGGGACTTGGAGGTAGGGTTGGGGCAGGTCTTTCAGTCTTGCTTCTGACCAATATGGAAGGACCGGTTGGGCATCATGTGGGGCACAGCAATCACAAAAAGTGTGGTTCATTAGTTTTGACATTAAAAGAAAGAGAGCATCAAAAAAAAAAAAGACAGTTGGCTGCACAAACATGAACTTAATGAACTTATGGGGAAGATTTACCACCAGCAAGAGTCCCTCAGGAGGGCATCCTAGGGAAAAAAGAAATAAAGGACTGCAGGAAGTTACTAAAAGAGAGTATATTAGGTGCACAGCAGCTAAATATCCTGATGCAGAGGAACCACGGGACAACAGTAAAAGACCAATACTGCTGCATCAGGAGCACTTTAGTATCCTGAAAATCAAAAAGGAATCCTATAAAAATGGGAATGAGGGTATAAGGATGAGTGTACAGGGAAAGCTCAAGTGCATGGGGGTAGAATGAGAAAGGCTAAGGAGACAAGTGAGTTACAGCCAGCAAGAAGCATAAAAAGCAACAAAACAAGTTCCAGAAATACACTGGAAGGGTAATGGAGAGAAAAGACAGACAGCTCTAGTGTGTTGTGATGGAGAGAAGAAGCAAAGAAATTATACAGAGAAGTAAATGGTGCCTTCCTTGCCATGGTTTTCACAGTGTAAGGCTGTAACCAGTATCTAGAACAATTATCATTAGGAAGAGCTGAGGTCAATGTCAGGAAGGGAGCAGTTAGAGGATGCTGAGATAAGCTCAATGCATGAGTAGTCAGGGGTCAAGAAAAATTACCCTGGATAATTTAAGCAATCTCTGAACAATTAGCAGTAGTTTGTGACAAATTCTGAAGACCTGAAAGATCCCAGAGAAGCACATAAGTCTACCTGTAGAAAAAAATTTTTTAAAAATTTTAAAAAAGAAAAAAAAAAAAAAAAGAAGAAAAGGAAATTAAGAAATTGGGGAGATACAGATCAGACAGCCTGGTTCTAGTTTCTCAAAAAATTTTGGAACAAATTTTTGAATGACCCATTTGTAAAGACCTAGAGGATAATAATGTGATAAAAATAAAGAATAAAAAACAGCCAACACAACTTATCAGGAGCGAATCATGTCATGGTGATCTAATTTCCCTCTTTGCCAGGTTATTTGGTCTAGTGGAGGAAGAGGCAGCAGTGGATGTGATACATGTGATACATCTTAGGTGAAACTCCTAGTGCTGTCCTGCATGTCATTTTCATAAACAAGGTAGGGAAATACAATTTGAGTGAAAACATGGGAGGTGGGTAAAACTGAGTGCAAATTGGTGCTCAGAGTGAAGCCAGCCACCCTTTACTGGTGGCTGGGAGCGAGCTGCCAGGGCACTGCCAGGGAGCTGTCCCGGGACAGGCTGGGTGCCTTTTCTCTCCTGCAGCACGGCTGGTGGGCAGGTCAAAGCACGGGGGTGACACCTGGATGGATCCCCAAAGCCACTGGGGTTCCCCAATCGCCCAGCAGACACTCAGCAGTGTCAAGTTTCGCTTGGCAAGGAGGAGAGAGTCCGCGTGGCAGCAGCAGAGCAATGAAGGTGCGTCCTCCCGGGAGGTGGCTGGTGGAGCTGCCTGCAAGCCCAGCAGAGACACCCACCAGGAGCAAGACTGGGGGCTGGGGGGGATCGAGCATGGGATCTTCAGAGAGATACAGCAAGTGGGAACATGCGGAGGAGAATCCCAGCTGTGACCGGCCCTGCTGTCCCCTGCTCAGCCCTGCACACCTCCCATCCCTCCCAGCACCAGACCTCATGAGACACCCTTCTCCAGCCCCTTCAAAACATCTGTGGACTAAAGCAATTCCCCTTAACTGGACATTTCAGATGGTGGGATGTGCATGGCTTTGAGTAAAGCCTGTTAAATATAGGTCTATATACATATTCAGATTAAAATAATCTATTTTTATTTTTTAATTATGGTTCATGCACTAAATTAAAAATTCAATTCTTCCTCCAGCCCCACTCTTGAGCCTCTTGGCTTTTAAGCAATGATCAGTGAGAGGCTCAGCTCCGTCTGCCAGCTCAGCCCCTGGGCAGCACAAAAGGAGCCAGTCTCAGCGGCAGTGTTGGTGCTGTGGGCCCCAGGTAGCCACCACGCTGCAAAGAGGGGTGATGCTGCATGATGGAGCTCGCAGTTTAAACCAGTCCAGCACAAAACAGCAGGAATCATCCAACACAGAGGGGTGAGCTCCTGCCCCACTTCCTCATCTGGGCAGATGGCTTCCAGAAGGGCCCCCCAAAAGCTCCTCTCTGGGCAGCCCCAACCAAAACAAGTGTTTGAATCCACCCTGTGACCTTTGCTTCCCTGTTGCCTCCACCACTGCCAAGACCTGAGAAAATACCCTGATCTCAAAATGAAATATTGCAAAAAACCAAATTGACACAATCTTTGAGTTCAGCATCATGCATGCAGCCCCTCTGCTTTAAGAGGCTTGACAGTTTGGACTGGGAGGAAGGTGTGATGCTGCAATGTTTCTTTAGAGGGAGAAAAATATAGAAAAAAGGACGGGTTTTATTTTTAGAAGTTTTAGCAGCCAAATTGTTGTCAGGCCGTCTGTGCTCTGCTGAGCAGCACACAGTGTTGGGCACAGCCAAGAAGAGTTTTCTCACAGAGCAAAATGTCACGATAAAACCAGGTTTAATCAGAATCCCAGCACCCTTCACAGAAAAAAAATGCCAAATTTTGGACAATTTGTGTATTGTTTATCATGTTTTTTGTTACTGTGAACCAGTAATGGGTAGAGAAATGTGGCACTGGGGCTGAACTGTTACTTTCTTTGGGAACAAGCCACGTTCCCCACTGATGCCCTCTGGTGATGCTGAACAGCCAAAAGGAGGTTTGGGAGATTAGCTATTCTCTTCCATCCACCACCACCACCCAACTTGGTCCTTCATTGCTCTGCAACTGGAGATGCTTCCAAAAGACCCAAGAAAGGATATGGATCATCTTCTTATTTCTCTTTGTTTTCTGGTCTTGGACATTTGCCTCATCTTTCCAGGGCTCAACAATCTCATTACAGACTCACAGAACTGCTGAGTTTGGAGGAACCTCTGGAGACAAGCCCCTGCTCAGGCAGGATCACCTAGAGGAGGCTGCTCAAGGGCCATCGCCTATTGGGGTTTGAATATCTCCAAGGATGGAGAGCAACAGCTTCCCTCGTGACAAGCTTCAGTGGCTTAATCCTCTCCACAGCTCTTCGTTGGACTCGGTCTAGTATGCCATCTCTCTTGTACTGGGGAGCCCACAACTGGGTGCAGCACTTCAGATGCCACCCCACTTACCTTTAAAATAAACCTAGATCTCCAGTAATTGTTTGCATCAGAGATCCAGGCTTTGGGAGCTCATGACCACAGCCGTCCCTACCTCTGCCCGGCCCCCAGCACAGGACCAGGCTGGCAGGCTGGCACACTGCAGCATGGTTGAGGGGATGCATGAGCCTGGGAAAGGGCAGCACCCCAAGCCCGGGCCAGCCCCAGGGTGGCCCAGCGGGCACCGGAGGGGGCCAGCAACAAGCATGGTCTGTGCAGCGCCGGCCAGCAGCTGCTGCGTGGGCACATGGTGCCTGCAGAGGTTTTGCCAAGCCCATCCTTGACACCGACTCCCAGGCACGTCCCAGGGAGAATTCGTTGCTTCAGATCCCTCATAAATGCCAAGTCAGTGTGTGATGGATGGGCTAGGAGCTCCTCCCAGGATGCTCTCCGCAGCAGCTCCAACGACTGTCCCTGGGAGCACCAATAAAATGCTGTTGCCGTTTGGACCAGGATGAGGTACACAGAGCACGGCCTGGCAAGGGGGATTTTGGGGGGAGCCCTGCGTCAGTCAGGTGGCCCAGGGCTATCACAGTGTCCCTAGGTGCAGGGCTGATAGACCTGACCTACCCTTGGTCTTGTTGGGCACTGCCCCACGCACACCTACACCCCCTGCCTCCTCCAGCCCTCTGACATGCATGTTCCCCGACAAACACCCCTCGCCCTGCCTCAGCACCACTCACACACACACCCAGGGATGCACACGCATGCACACATGCTCTTGTGCACCATCCGGTGTGTGCTCACACCAGTGCCCCCACGCACCCCCACACCTTCATCCCACACCTGTAAAGACGCTGGTGGAGCTGGCCGCCAACGTGCTCGGCAGGAGGGCTCGTTCAGAGAGCTGCCATGTCCTCCACACGTGTCCCCAGCCCACCTGCCCTCTCCCAGCGCCCCACAGGACCGCGCGTGCTGCTGGGCGGGGAAGAGTAGGTGGGGAGTGCAGCCACCCAAGGGCAGCTTGGCATCTCAGTGCCACCCCAAACACCCACCTTAGGGCTCCCTAGGGATCTCGCCAAGCCCCTGCTGTCTCACACCTTCCCCCCATGCACGGGCAGCGCCCGGGCCACGACCAGGGCAGCGCTCTGGCTGGAGCGCTGGGCACTGGGACGCCTCGGCCACAGCTCAGCTGGAGCACAGAAGACTTTAGTTTTCAAAGAGAATTGAAGGGCCCGCAGTGCTGTGCTGGGGGGGAGGCCAGGAGGCCGGGGCAGGGCCTGGAGGAGCCTGAAGGGCTGCAGTGGGGATAATTCAAGGGAGCAGCCACTTCAGGAGTGGCCCAGACCTTGGGCTGGGCGTGAGGACCACCAAGAGAGAGTGGAACGAAAAACAGGACAAGCCCCTCCGTGGCTGCCTGACCACAGCATCGCCGCGGGTCCTCGCTGGCGGAGCCCCCAGCAGAGCCGCCCTCCGCGCTGCCCTGGCC
>NW_020799121.1:313825-322951 GCF_003259725.1 Athene cunicularia | reverse complement strand
AGCACCAGCGCACCCCCTGCCCGCCCCCTCAGCGCCAGGCGCCCCACTGGCCAGGAACCGCTGCCCTTGCCCCGAACGCCCCAAAAAACGTCTCCAAAGGGCGCTGCCATCTCTAGCGGGTGCTGTGACCCAAGGAGCCCCACGAGCATCCACGGAACGTCTGCATCGCGGCAGCGTGACCGTCTGTCCCCGACATCCACCTCCGGAGGGGGGAGCGAGTCTGAGCAGCCCCCTCCTGACCACGGGGTCTTGGTGCAGCTTTGGCCTCTGGTCATCCCCGGCATGAAGGAACCTGGCCAGCGGAGGGGAGAGCAAGAGGCCTTCACAGGCAGGTTGTTGGAGTTATGTTTCTGGGTAAGCAACACAAATCTGTTCTCTCCAAAATGCAGGGGAAAGGTGCTCCCAGTGCTCCCCGACCCTACACGAGGGGTGGCTCTCCAACCTTACCTCAGAGCCGGTTCATCTCTCATCTTCAACCTCCTTTTTCTCACCCTGAACTAGCTGCTTTGCACTTAAAACAAATAAAAACACATTTTTAACAGTGCAAAAAGGGCTTAAACGCTCGGAACAACTGAGGCCCAGTTTCCTTTTACAGCTGTTCCTCTGCAGGTGAATTTGGTCTGCCTTTGGCACCAGCACCTGGGGGTTTCCTTGGGGGGGTGACTTGGTCACTGTGGGGTCTCTCCTGCTGCATAAAGCTCAGAAATCAGCACAGCCCGTGAAGATCCTTGTGCAAAGCTCCTCAGGCCGTGAAGGGATGGTGTGACTTGTCCTCCTTTCAAGACCTGAGTGAAAGAAGTCACAGGAGGAAGATGGAGTCACATCAGTTTTCCAGTGTGCTCCTCCTTAAAAGCAACCTCACGCCAGCCTGCAATGCCACAGATGGATGGATGTGTGGATGGGTGGGTGAGTGGCATCCACTGCGCACAAACAGCCAGGGGAGCAAAGCCCTCCAATCACCTCTGA
This sequence comes from Athene cunicularia, assembly GCF_003259725.1. Taxonomy (NCBI): domain Eukaryota; kingdom Metazoa; phylum Chordata; class Aves; order Strigiformes; family Strigidae; genus Athene; species Athene cunicularia. The sequence continues at coordinate 321,985 of NW_020799121.1, read as the reverse complement.
GCTGGCGAGGGAGTGGAATGGGGTGATGGCAAGATGCAAGGCCACTGCACTGTGCTGCTGCAATATCCACAGCTCCAGAGACAAGAAAACTTGGGAAACCCCAGAGAAAGTCATGTGTCATGCTGGCAACGTCACCTCTTGTACCAGCAGAACATGACCCGGCCAGAGCAGAGCTGCAGAGCGGCTCTCGAAAGCACAGAAGCAAAAATGTCAGCAAGAAGAACAACCTTTGTTGGATCTGTCTGCCAAGTCCTGCCTGGATTTTGTCCAACTTTACCCTTTAGGACTGAAATTTTCCATCATGGAGTCTTTTTCTTTCCAAGTTTCAGTGCAAACACTTGCAGTCAGAGGCACAAGGAGTGCTGAAGCTGGGGCAGCCAAACACCCAGAGGTCTGCCGGGAGGGGGATGGTGCCCTTCCTTGGAGCAGCAGATGAGCTTTCAGAGAGCAAGCTCACTTTTTCCAGCTGTATCAGCAACTCTAATGAGAGAAAATTACTTTGTTTGGCCTGCATTAAGAAAAAAAAAATATCAGTCACTCCAGTGGAAAACTGTCACATTGCCAGCTTGTGAAACAGGGACTTGGAGTGTTGCCTTCTCCTGTCCCCAGGAAAATCTGCAGAAATTTGGCCAGTGACGTTGAAAAATTATTTGAGAGCTCAAACATTCAGGGTGTGAGTTTTAGTGGCATCTGTCAGCGCTGCTGTCCCAGGCCTGACGTCCTCTCACTGTCCTCCGTGGGAGCATCCTCCAGAGCACTGGGGTGGGCTCTGTCCTGGCCTCTCCCTCATCCTGCAGTCCCAGGGTGGCTGTCACAGCTGTGTGAGAGCGGGAGTGGGGCTCAGGAATGGCAAAGACATGGGGGTCTCTGGCATCTCCAGGTCAGCCTCCCCCTTGGAGGAGCATTAGTTCAAACCATGGCTTGAATCTCTCCAAGGAGGGATGCTCCTGCTCCCTTTAATGCTTCTTCAGGAAAAAAAATAAGAAATTACACATAAAAAATCCAACCAGAAGGAAGGGTGAATGTGCAAAACAAAGCCGTGCAACCACTAGAGTGAAAGATGAGATTCAGCCTTGAAAAAAGCAGCACTTTGGGGCAGTAAAATACATCTTGAAGTGACACCAGCCATGTAGCCTGTTTTTCGCAGGCCGTGTTCATCATGTGGGATGGGGAGAGCAGGGGGATGTCAGGCCGGGGAGGAAGGGTGCCATCATCTACACACTCTGATCCACCTGGTGCCAAAACCTGAAGGCAGGCAGTGAGTAAGGGAAGGGAAAGGGGCAGTGAAATGTCACCCTGGAGCAACACCTCGGCTCTGCCCTTGCTCTCCTGGGGGCTGCAAAAGAAAATTGCAAAGCCCTCACCTGGGGAAAGGTGAATGTGACAGACAAGCCTGTGGGGAAAAAAAGAGCTGGTTTAGAGCGGTGGAGGACAGAGGGGTGGTGGCTACAAAAGGTATAAAGGTGACAAAAAGGCTACAAAAGGTATAAAGGTATAAACGTGAGGGAAAAAAAGGGTCTACTGATTGTGTGGTGAGCAGAAATACATGGGTTTGGACGTGTGGTTCAGGGCTCTCTCCTAACACCTGTGAATATTAGTGACACAGAAGTGGATGAACACTCTTGGAGTATCCTCTGGCCCTGCGGTGCTCAGCTCAGGGCAGGGGCTGGCTGGGATCACAGGGCAGAGACTGCAGGGGAGATAGAGAAGGACAGGAAACATGGCAGATACAGGGCCTGGAGGGAAGCAGATGGAGATGGAAAGCGGTGCCCTGACGTTCTGTCAGAGGACGGATGGCTTGCACACTGCCACCGGCTGTGCTGGCTGGGGTGGGACACAGGCATGGCCTCAGTCACTTTTCCCTTTTTCTCTTTAATTTGTCCTAGAAGACTCCTGTCCCCTCCCTCTCGGGCTGTGCCTGGCTGTCAGAGAGGTCATGGTGCTGGTGGGAGGACAGGGGACCACAGGCCTTTGAGCAACCCCCTCTCCATCTCCAGGACCTGGCAAGCCACTTGCTCACAGTGTGGGAGGCTGAGCCAGGATAGGTGAAATGATCCCAGAAAAGTCAATCTATTTTCAAGTCTATTTTCTTTATTTTTTTTTCTATTTTCAGCCTTTATGGGATCTTGCATTTGGAAGGGAGCATCAGGCCCTTTCCCTGGGCACTGCCTTTGGAGACACAAACCAGCACTTCCCTGGGACAGGTAAAAGCATGATGTTTCCTGAAGTATTTGCCTGTGAAAAGGAGGAAGGCAGAAAAACAACACAAAAATAAAGAAAACAGAACAACTTTTCCCCTTTCCCTGTGGACATCTCAGGAGTGCAAGGTGAAAAATAACATTTTTCCTTCCACCTTGTTCCACTGGAAGAGAAGTCCAAGCGCCACTCAGTGGTACATACTTTCAAGCTGGGAGTCAACCCATCCCCTGAACCAGACCTAAACCCACCTGAGGAAAGGAACCATCTCTGGGCAGTGGACATCAATGCTCTGCAACCAGAGAGCCTTTGCTGGGGCTGTAGCAGCCCTCAGATTGATGAGGTTTTGCTGCGAGACATCTCTGCTTCCTGAGACACAGTAATTAAGAGAGTATTTTTAGAAAAATGAGCCACCACATTAATCAATAAGGAACAGACAGGTTCTCAAGGGTAAGGGTGGCTTGAGTTAATCTGCTAAAGCCTTGAGAGCACTCCTTATCCCGAGTCTGATGATGTCTAGTTGCCACCAGATTACTGCAGGGAGCCCTGCTCCACGCCCCCAGCACACCAGGCTCCTGCACCCGCCCCTGGGGGGTCTTTGGCTCAGCTCAGAGTGGGGAGCCTGGCTCCATGGGCCTGGCCAAGGGATGCTCCTTGCAGGCAAGAGCTGCAAAAAGAGTAGAGGGGCTCCTTAATAGCATCACCTGGGAGGAAGCTGAGTGTTTTGTGAAGATGCTTGCTGGACTGCCAGCCCTGGGCACACACCTCCCTGGGTTCACATCTCAGAAGCAGCTCTTGATGGGGGCAGGAGGGACACAGCCAGCCCCCCACCAAATGCTCCTGCTGTCCCTGCCCAGGGCTGGCCCCTCCTGCCTACCACCCATCTCCTGGGGACCTGTGTCCCTGGCAGCCCCTACCTCTGTCCTGAAGGGCTCCTCTCTCTCGCCTTCCCCTCCCCGCTGCTTTCCCAGGAATGCACGCCCAGCACGAGGTGTTTAAATCATTTATGAAGGGTTAAAACTGGCTGGCTCCCTTCCAGGCTCTCTGGCATCCAGGCTCCGTAAACAACCCACCCACCAAGGGAGTCAGCTTGGAAAAAAGGCTTTTTATGTCTATTCCCCAGACCCCACTTCCACAGAAACCTTCCAGCATGATCCTTTCTCAGTTGTAAGTGCAGCAAAATTGTTTCAGGCATTTGCTGACCTTCCTTTTCCCTCAGGCACACTCACAGACATATCACACAACCCACTTCTACTCGCAGATGGAAAACCAGAGGGAGCCTCTGCAAAAAAAAAATTACCTGATGTGTGAAGTCTGATGTGCCTTCCCCTGTCTTGGATATTTCCTAGGTGCCCTTTCAGATTCAACCTCCTTTTTTTATAGCTTTTACCTTTATGGAGATAGGAATTCACCCAGGTATTTTCTTGATCAGAGCCCAGCTCAGCTTCCCAAATCCTGACCATGCAAGGACAGACAGGAGATCGGCTGCAAGAGGAGTCCCCCAGCATCTCTTTCTGCTGGCACTGTCTGTGGCAGCTCTCAGCTGCTCTCACCAGGGCTCCCAACCCCAGGAGCTGGAGCTCCCACCCTGTGACTCCCCGGATGACCACCAGCAAGTCCCCAGAGCTCCCCAGTCTGGTCCCATAGAGGCAGGACACGAGTGCTGCAGCCTCACGCTGCCTGCACAGTGCTGCGATGGGGTTCACCAGTACCCTCACGGCAGCGGTTAAAACTCCAGGGCCTCTTTAGCACCAGGAGGAAGGGGAAAGATGCCGTTTCCTGGTTCCTCAGCTGCGGAAGGGCAGGCTGGGTTCTCCACCCCACTGCCGGTGCGTCACAGCAAAGCGGAGCAGCACCTGTAATGGTCCACACTGCACCACCGGGAGGGTGACAGGGAGGGTGACAGCTGCTTGGAAAGGTTAGAGAGAAACAACTCCTCATCTAAACACCCTGTGCTAGTGCTGGGAGCTTCCATGCACCCCACAGGGGTTTTATTCCCATCAGCATGGATATTAGTGGGTTTGGGGGTCTCATTGAAGAGTGGCATGGCAGGAGATGAAGCCTCTTCTGAAGAAAAATAACGCTCATCCAGATGATGAGCCACATGCAGTTGCAATCTGGGAAGGGCCGTCCCCACCTCCACCTTCTTCTGGGTTTTGCTGGCAGGTCTACGACAGACGGTTGCCCCTGCCCCATGCTGGGGAAAGGCTGCAGCACCAGGGCACCCCAACATGTCCTGCTTTAAGGGGCACACTTAGCAGAGCTAGATGCCAGCTGAGGGTCCACACTGCTCCAGTTTGCTGCCAGGGTGTAGATGTCCCTCCCAGCACGCTGGGCTGGGGTGGAAGCAATTTGGTAGCACTGGTACTGGGCACGAGTCGGGCGTGTGATCAGCGTGAGAAATACCCAGGAGGAGGGTCTGAGTCAGCACTCTCCAGGGAAACCGCAGAGGGTGGATGTTGGGAGCGCAGGGGTGCCCAGCGTGGCGGCAAGGGCTGCTGGAGCAAGCAGGGCTGGAGGGCCGGCAGAGCTACGAGACAGCGAGGATGGAGCCCCAGCCCTGAGGATTGCCCCTACCCGGCATGGGGCTGGAGGAAGGTGATGGGTGACGAAGGCTGATCCCTGAGCCCCAGCACCTGGGGGTCATGTGCCTGTGTCCGCTTCTGCTGAAAGGCAGGAGGAGTGATTTTCATCTTGCAACTCTCCCTCCCAGGTGCCGTGAGCAGCTGCTGTTACTTGTTGCCATCTGTTATTTTCACCGTGTCAAAAATGCCTCCCTGCCGAGCACTGGTCCATGAAATATGCATGCCGTGGCCTCCCCCTTTCCAAACTGCCATCTCCTCCTGCACTAAATCCCCTTCTTGCCTATTTGTCTCACATTCAGATCTGTTTCTCTACATCTTATGGCTTCTCAAGGCATCAATAACAGCCTCTCCCTGGCTCAGCGCCGTTGCTGGCGCAGCCAAGCGTGCCCACTGAAGGACTTGGATACATGTCCCCAGGCCTGGGGCACATTCCCTGTGCGGACTGCAGCAGCGTGGTTGTGCCCATGATGTGGATACCGGTGCCATGGGCCAGACCAGGCTTCCCACGCCACGCAGGGGCCAGCTGCAGCCACTGTGCTTGTAGGAGCAGACCTTGAGCATCGGCCTGGGCACGGCGGGATGCGGGTGTTGAAGGTTATACTTTTAGATTAATGTAAGCAATGTTATACTTAGGTCAAGAAAGCTGTTCTTTGTTAAGTTGACAAGTCAAAGGCATCCCCAATCAGAAGAGTCCGTAGATAACCTTCTGTGAGCTGGGACATCACGGAGAAATTAGACCTTGAGGAGGACATTTAACCAGGATGTTTTAAGGATGTTTGGCAAGCAACCTAAAGGTCCATGTATCCTTAGCTGAGCTACACTCATTATGATACTAAAATCACACCTAAAGGTCAAGAAGACCCTTGCCCAGGCAAAGACCCTTCCCCTGAGCACACATAGTAGTAGAAATATTGGGTCAGCGGTATTAAAATTGTATGTAAATTACTAACCAATCAATATAAAGAGGATGGACTTGGAAAATTACTAACTCTGCTAGTTTTGTGTATAAATATAGTGCAGAAAGCCCTGTTGGTGTGCGTGATTTGTGGGAAAGCACCAAGTACCGAGGCTTGCACAACCCTGAAATAAATAAGCAGTGTTGCTCCTAAGTGTGTGATTATTGACCTGTTGCACACCAGGCAACGAATCTTCTTTTCGGACAATATGGGGACAGTGGCCTAAAGGGCATAAAGTCCCAGCTGAGGGGGATGGAGAGATGGGGGTCAGTGCTCTTCAGGACTATGGTGTGGTGACCCTCAGGGGCTTGGCACAGTCCTCACAGCAGCCTCGAGCATCCCTTGTTGGTTTCCCAGACATCAGCAGGGCTGCCAGCTCAGGGATCCCCTCTGCTTCAGGAGCAGCCATCCCGAGATTACCATCAGATTTCACTGCCAAAGAAACCTGTGTTTTTTACATTTCATCTTTGCATTTGGATCTGAGACTAAAGCTTCTCCAGAAACTCAGATCTGGTCGTGCACCACAAACTGCCCGTCCCAGCCTGAAGGCTCTGCTGACACCACCGGGCTACCGGCTCTGCTGGCACAATGGGCAACCCTCAGAAACTTTCCCTGCTGAGATCAGGCAAGTATTTCCTGGGGATGACTAATGCCATTAGAGCCTTTCAAGGGAATTTTCTCTGTGGCACCTGGCTGAGAAACAAGCTCCCTGCCACAGCACAGGGGTCTGACTGTGGCTGTTGGATAACAGGGAGTCATGGCTTGGCCTGGCACCACTGAGGCTAAAAAAGGAGGAAAAATTATAGTTGATTAAAAGTTTTTAATTGCAGCAGTGACATCTGCTCATCAGGTTTTAATGCAGCTCAGTGTAGCATTGGCTTTTTTTCGCTCAGCAGGAGTTTGAACCTCAGCGAGACTTCACATGCGCAACCTCGTTGCAGCAAGGAACTTCAGGTGAATTATTTTGCCCTAAATAACACAGAAGAGTTAATGCAGTGCAGGGAATATTGTGAAGGAAGATGCTTTTTCATAGCTGACTTTTTACCCAGGTCTGCTAGGAGACAGTGCCACTGCCTGGCTCTCACCATGGAAGGATGGGACGTCCCAAAAGGAAACCTTGCAAATGAGCTCAAAGAACCTCCGTGGTCTCATTGCAGTAATGCCAGTGCTCGGGCATGGAGGAAAAAACATTTGCTGTAACTCATTTTTCCTGTACTGCTGGCCCTGTGGTAGCTGTACTTCATCCAGACAGGGCCAGACTTTACAGTGTTTACAGTTTGCTGGACTGGGGGTTGCTCGGGAAAAGAAAAGTTTTGCATCGCAGCTGCTGGAGCCTTCTCAAAGCTTCGGGCTCTTCCTCTCCATCCCGCTCGGGATGTGGTGAGAACCACCCCAGCAAACCTTGCAGGCCTGTTTCTGCCTGCTCCCCTCCTGCCTGGCCGATGCTGCCTGCGCTGAGCATCCCCAGGCACAAGATGTCACTGAGGAGCTGGGTTTGGGCAGGTCTGCATCAGCCTGGAGTCATCCTCCGGGAGCCACTGCGAAATTGGGGCTGGGAAGGTCGGCATGGAGAGGAGACATGGTCATGGAGAGAGGCCACAGAGAGAGAGAGGGGACGTGGACACAGAGAAGGGATGTGGGCAGAGAGAAGGGATCTGGGCATGGAGAAGGGATGCAGCTGTGATACTTGCTGCTGCAAAACAGTCCTGCGAAAAGGAAGGGAGGTCCCCGCTCTCTGCTCCCCGGGCCAAGAGTCAGGAGCGTATCTGGCCACAGGGTGCCAAGAAGGTGCTGGGTGATCTCTGGAGTTCGGCACTGGGTGTGCCTGGGAGCAACAGAGCAGGCAAATGCCTGCCAGGAGCAGCACAAACACTCGGCCCTGGCTGGGAACCTCCTCAGGCCCTGCCAGCCCTCTGCGGTGGAGTTCAATGGGGCAGGTGAAGTGCAACTGCCCCAGCCCACGCCGAGGGAGCCGGTCTGCTGGCGCGAGTCACCCCAAGCATCCACGAACCCTGCCCAAATGAATGAGGATTCAGCTGAACCCCCAAAATCGTTCACGCACAGACCAGGAGGAGCAAGCACAGGGACTTGCAACATCTCTCCCATGACAGATCCCCCCAGGTCTGACATACCCTCCCCCAGGGCCTCCCAGCTCTGGGGGGGCTGGACATGCCCCAGCCTGCCCCAGGGATTGCTACGAGGGGACAGGGACCCTCCTGGGGCACTCTTTGGCCCTCCCTGGGGATGCTCTAGGGTGTCAGGAGCCCCTTGACCCTGCGGCGTTGGCCTCGGTGCTCCCCTCAGGGCCCCTCCAGTCGGATGGTGACCACTTCAGGGCTCCCCTGGCACCTCCAGAGCTCTCCCGGGGTCTCCCCCAAGGCCACGGAGCTCTTTTGCCGCCCCCTCCCCGAACTTGCCCCCCC
>NW_020799121.1:266240-313775 GCF_003259725.1 Athene cunicularia | reverse complement strand
GGGCGGGACTTGGCCGCGCGGCGATTGGCTGCGTCCGCCCATCCCCCCGTTCCCATTGGCTGCGGGGCCTTGCGTCACAGCCCCGCCCCCAAACCCGGTGGGGTGCTGCCCCCCTCCCCCCCATTTTCCTTCCCAGGGGTGCTGCTCCCCCCCGGTCCCCATCTGTTCCCCCGGCACACAGCGGGGTGCTGTCCCCCCGCGATGCTTTTCCCCTCCACTCTCCTGCACACCCTGAGGTGCTCCCCCCATTCTGGGGTGCTGCCCCTCCCCATTCCCCTTCCTCCTGGGGTGCTGCACACCTAGTCACCCTTTCCCCTGCACACACTGGGGTGCTTTCCCCCCGCGTCTGGTCTCCCTTCTACCCCACGCTGGGATGCTGCCCCCCCCCCCTTCCTCTCCCAGGGTCTTGCCCCCACCATACACACCCTGGGGTTGCCCCCGTCTCCCAGGTCACACCCCTTCCCGCACTGCCCCCCCCTCCCATCCCAGGCAGTCCTCCCTGCCTCGCACCCTCTGCCAAGGGCAGGCGCCGGCCCAGCGCCGCCGGTAACTTTCCACTCTTCAGGCTCCAGTTTCGGGCGGCTCCGTTCACCCAATCGATGGGCCGCTGCCTGGCACGCCATGGGCACAGGAGTGGGTAGTGTCCCCCCCACCCAGGACAGGGGCGGCCCTGCTGGGGGGTGCAGGCTGGGGACAGTGCGCTCCCCTGGGCAAGGTTGCAATAGCCCCTTGTCTCTGCAGCCAGGGATATTGTCCAACCATGTCACACGGTGTCAAAAATGCAGCAGAAGTGGCTTTTTGGGGTGATTTGCAAGTCGGGTTTTGGGTCAGCATGGTGATGCAGGTGCTGCTGCTCGGCTTCTCCCAGCTGCTGCCGGGAGCTTTATCTCTGCTCCCCACTCGGGTGCTGCTTATCAGGGACCCTCCGCTCGCCCCTCGCTGCCGCTGCTTGAAGTCCCCATCAGCACGAAGCCCCTTGCAGATTGAGCAGCGAACTTCATATCTTTCATACAAAAGCTTCAAAATACTCCGCTGCAGCCCGTGGGGGTGGGCGGCGCTCCCAAAGGTGCGGAGCAGCGGTTGTTTTCAGGAGTGGCTGGTTTCTCCCCTGGGCTGTGGTCCAGGCTCGTTCTGCTGCGTCCCGGTGGGGCTGAGCTGGCACCAGCGTGGCCCAGCTGAGCTGGTGCCGCCGGGCTGGTGTGGCTGCACTTCTTGGTCTGGCTGTGCCCGTGCCAAGTGCTTTCCTGTGGTTGACCACTGAGGGCTTTTGCAGGCAGGCTCTGCCTGCACCTGTATCCTGCCCGCTCACAGTGCAGAGGCAAGTGAAAGCGGTTTGTGAGGTGCCTGGGCTGTGCTGGTTTCCCGCCAGAGCACATTTGGGGATTACATGTGTGGGACTCCTTGCTAGATGAGCTCTGCCTATGCTGTGTGGGTCATTCTCACCCAAGAGAGCTCAGCAAAGCCACCCATGGCCCCCAATGCCACCCTGCCCGAGCCCCAGTGAGATTTGTTCCAACAAATGGGCAGGGCTGGTTGGAAAGTCATCCTGGAGATCACCCAGGGATGTCTTGGAGCTGGGAAAAAACCCAGAGGAGGCATGGGGTGGCATTGAAAGAGCTCTGTTGGACCCTGGCCCATGCCAAGCATCGCTTTCGGTCCTCCTTGGCTCTGTTCAGGGGCAAAACCCCAAATTACCGGTGCTTCTGCCAGGGATAGTGCCGAGCTGGCCTGTGCATGGTTGAGAGGGTGCGTGGTCAAGGGCTTGTGGCTGCTGGACTCTGGAGCTGTGTCCTTCCTTTCCATAAGCACTTTGGTGGTTTAGCCCACAGCCAGCTGGGAAGCAGAGCTACAAACCAGATGCAGCCAGCAGGTTTTTTGGGCTCCTGATGCCATCTGCTGGTTTTTTCCCCTGGCAGAGCAATGCTGGGCTCACCAGTGCAGCTTACTCTTGTGGAGCAAGCTGGAGGTGACAGCAGGGAAATGCCCTTTCTGCCCCAGCGATGGGCCCTGGTCTCTTCTTGTCACAGGCTTTCTGACTGGGAACAGCAATGCAGCACGTACAGGCACTGGCTTATCCTCCAGGCTCGTCCCTGCCCTACCCTGCCTGGGCGCCAGCTTGTCCCGCGAGTCCTTGGCCATGTGCTGAAGGCTGCTGACAGGTCCTGGTGACACAACTGGAGAATGGTGACCTGCAGGCAGCAGATCCTGGACGCTTCTCTGCAGCATGTGGGCTGAGGGCATTGGGGTGACTGCAGCCCTGGGCGGGGTGTGGAGAGGCAATGCTGCAGCCTGGCAGAGGCTTCTGTTCCTGTGGGGTGAAACAAGGAGCCCCCCAGTAGTGGAGGTGGTTGTGGTCCCCTTGCAGCCCTGGGGCTATTGCTGGCCCATGGGCATCCCACACCAGGAGATGGGTTGGGGTTGCGCTAACAAGGGGAAGGACAATCCTGCCCCCAAGCACTGTCAGACACCCTGAATTGCTTTGCCACGCAGCACGTGGACTTTGCTTTAGACTTCTAGAGTTTTCTTGTGTGGACACCTGATATCTGCCCCAGCATGGGATTATGATCCAGTCTGGCCAATCAGCCTCTCAGAGCAGCCACCTCCCCTTCTCCTCCTGCTCCCGGTGCTCTGCCCGCATGTACCGTGGGTCCCTGGGATCACAGGGTGGATTTTGTTTAGCTCAAAGCTGTGCAAGGAAGTCCTGCAGTGGTCCTGGGCTGGTGCATGCTGGCAGCTCATGGGGCAGGCTTGAAGTCTCTTCTGCCAAGAGCTTCGCTTTATTCCTACCTGCAAGGTTTTAATTGTCACCTATAGCACCGATCTGGGCTTCATGTCACCTTGAGTTTTTTCTTGGATGTGGTAATTCAGAGACAGCTTCTCCCTCATCTTCCCTCATCCCCTTTGCCAGACCTATTTGTTGATGAACAAAGCAAATACACTGCATTCATGGCACCCTCCTGGTAATCTCCAGGGTGAAATGGAATGTTGCCTACTTATTTCTAACAGGGGAACCTTTGTGCTTCTCCTGAGATGGTTTATGTGAGCCTGATTTAAAAAAAAAAAAACACAACAACAACAAAAAAAACCACCAAAAAAAAAAAACCAAACCTTCCTGAAAGCCTCAGTCTGCTGTCAGCCAGATGACCATTCTCAGCAATCCAGCAGGCTGCATCGAGTGTTCGTAACCTGCTTTGCAGCCCTTGGAGGACCTGCTTTGTGCATGCTTTGGGTGAGTGTGACCTCCCAGGTCCTGAGCCTGCCTTGCAGGTGGCTCCTTTCTGGTTATAGCCTGCAGAAGTGCTTGTGCAGTGCCTGGAGATGTGCCCCACGCTGGGAGACTTGCTTTTGGTTTGCAGAAGGGGTGGCCAGGTATAAACTGGGTTAAGTGGCACTTGGTTGGTGTAGGAATGGCTTTGCTGGCCAAGACTAATATTGCAAAGAAAGCAGATGATATGCAGGAAGAGCTATTTCTTCAGCTGGAAGGAGATTCCTTTATTTTGCTTGACACAGAACAATAAAGCGAGCACCATGGCACTGCTTTGAATGCCCCCCTCGGGGATGAAGGGCTCAGTGCAGTCATGCAGCAGGAATGCTGCTGGACAGAGTGTGTTTGTCTTCAGGAACACAAAACGCTTCAAATTCAAGGGTGCTGTTTGCTTATTGAGTTGTGTGTGTGCACCCTGGATGGATCAGAGGAGGGTTTGCTCCCTGCCACTCATCCCCAGCATGTTGGACTCCAGTTGTGCTTTGGGGCTTGGAGCCATCCTGCTGGGCTGCAGCTGGGACGTGTCCACAGGACCCATCTCCCTCAGCACATACTCAGAGCTGCAGCAGTGTGTCTGGCTGAAGCCTTCCCTGGCACCACGCTGCCTGCTCCATGGGGACCTTCCATCCACCGGGGGCTTTGCTGTCGCATCCCACCCCTGGGTACGATGTCTCCCCCTTCCTTTCCTCCACCCTCTGTATTCAAGGGCAGAAATCTCCTTGACCTGTCCCCAGGGTAGCAAAATCACGAAGCAGAGCCTGCTAGAGGTGGTGCCTGCTGCTCCCCCGAGCTCCAGCTGCTCCTGCCCCGGTTCACACCGGGCTTTGCTGCGCTTTGAGCAATGCGGGGCTGTTCCCACCTCTGGGGAGCAGGAGGCAAGGGCTTGTCTCTGCTTATTTATGCTTCCAGCAGCCCCTAATCCCTGTCACAAGGTTTCAATGTGGGACAGTATGTTCTAGGACCGTGCCACGTGCCTCTCTGCTCTCGTGCGAGCTCTTTGGCTCTGGACACTGGTTTTGCTGCTTGCCCTGCCGTATGTGATCACCCTGTGATCCCAAGGACCCATGGTACATGTGGGCAGAGCACTGGGAGCAGGAGGAGAAGGGGAGATGGCCACTCTGGGAGGCTGATTGGCCAGACTGGATCATAATCCCACGCTGGGGCAGATATCAGGTGTCCACACAAGAAATCTCTGCTGTTGGGCACAGCCAGTTTTGGGACAGTGACCCCAAGGCAGAGATCTCCAGGAGGACAGGGCTCTGCTGTCACTCAGGGCTGCTCTCCAGGAGCTGGCAGTGTTTCTGGGTGAGACCCCAGGTCTGTGAGCTGGGTTTAGGGTGTCAGAAAGAAGGCTTAGCTGCTCAAGCTCAAAAAGGATCTCATGACTTGGCCAGCATCCCCTGGGCTGTCAGAGCCTTGTTATCTCTGGCAAAGTGCTTGAGCTTGAAATTACACCTGAGCTCAGCTGGAGATGAAGCTGAGACCTTGTTTGTAAGCTGTTGGCTAATACCAAGGCACAGAGAAGTGCAGGGCATCTTACTGCTGGATGCAAGGAGCTCCTTGCCTCATGGTCTGGCAGCTGGTGCCTGCAGGGTGGGAAGGCGTTGGGCTGAGGCTTGGTGCCACCACAGTGAGTACCATGAGGCTGGGTGCTCCATCTCCAACTACATTGGCCCACCAGAGCTGACCTTGTCCTTGCCATGGAATGGGCTGTTTGGGAGCAGCTCTGGACCCTGGGATGGAGCACCCTCCCTGTGCTGCCTTAGGCCCTCCAGGTAGTACTTGCCTGGATGTTGAAACCCTGTTGCCTTCCAGAATGGGGTTTGGGGCATCTGACCTGCCAGCAGAGCTCATGCTGAGCAACACTTGTTCCACTGTCAATGGGATGGCAAGGGAAGAGCAGGGTCCAGTGCCAGGCTGGCAGCAGGGGAGCCTCAGAGCTGCCCTGGCCACTGGCGGGGGGTTGGGGGGGGTTACTGACCTCGCCCTTATCTTCCCTGTTTCTCTTCTTAGCTCCTGCACCTCTGCAGCCGAGAAGGAGATGGGAGGTGAGTGACCAGGCCTCTCCTGCTAACAGGAGGTAGCCTGAAGGTCCAGCTGATCCAGGCTCTGTGGGCCTGGTGTGAGGGAAGGACCCAGCTCCCACAGCCTCAAAACATGAGCTGAATGAGGAACTTCTTGATTCCTGGCCAACCTTGCTTCTCAGCAAAGGCTCCTCTGCTTGGGCAACAGAGCAGGCAGGGCACATTGCAGCCTTTGGGGGCTCTTCTGAGGTCCAAACCAGAGCCCCTCTCTCCCCTGCACCCACAGCAGAAGTTCCTGGGGAGGCTTGTAGGAGCTTGGCGGCGCTGCATGGCCCATCTCCATCCTCTTCCACCCCAGGAGCAGAACAAAGGGAGAAGCAATACCGAGCCCATCGGGGATTTGGGGATCGCCGCGATGGGGTCATCAGTGCCCGCACATATTTCTATGCTGACGAGGCCAAGTGTGACCAGCACATGGAGACTTTCCTCCACTGCATCGATGCCTCAAGTAAGTACTCCACATATCCTGAGCATCCCCACTGTGCTTGGGGACTGCAGCAGCCCTGCAGCCTTCCACCCTATCCTGGGTGTCCCCCTTCTGCCTGAGCACCCTGCCTGTTGGACTTAAGCTGTGGCTTTGTGGCTCCATCCAGGTGGCAGCTCAGAGAACGGCTTCTCGGCCATCAAGCTGACAGCACTGGGCAGACCTCAGTTCCTGGTGAGTGCCAGGGATGTGACCAGGGTGAAGTGGGTCAGAGCCAGGGCCATGGATGACGCATCTGTTGGGGCAGGTGCTTGGGACGCCAGGCTTGCTGCAGTGGCATCTCTACTGAGGGCAGAGAGGAGTGGGCACCAATGGTCTGTCCCTTGTGTGCCCAAGACTACCCCAGAAACACTACCTCAACTTTTGGGGACACATGAAGAGCTTAGAAGTTTAAAGGTCCCAGTGTGAGGGGGTGGTGGGTCTGTACTGCTTGGCCAAGGTGCCCTGCTATAGGGTCAGGGTCTGCCTCAGGGTATGATCTTGCAAAGCTCGGGCATGATAGGAGGCTCCAAGCCAGCTGGGCTCCAGCCTGTGTGTCTCACCTCAAGCTCTGGCCTCACAGCTGCAGTTCTCAGAGGTGCTGGTGAAGTGGCGGAGGTTCTTCCACCAAATGGCTGCGGAGCAGGGCCAGGCTGGGCGGGCAGTGCTGGAGATGAAGCTGGAGGCGGAGAAGCTGCAGGTGAGGAGGGTGATGTCTGAGGGAGGAGGCTGTGCTGCTGGGAATGTGCTGGTGGAGGTGGCTGGTGGCTGTAGAGGTCCTGGAGCAGCCCTGACCTGTGACACCTCTGAGCCTAGAGCAGTATGACCCCTGTAGCCCCTTAGCACTGATGCTCCTTTTGGTGACAGGAGGCCCTGGCCAACCTTGGCATTGCCACCAAGGCGGAGAGCCAGCACTGGTTCACGGGCGAGAACCTGGGCATGAGTGGGTAAGCTGCCTGGGACCTGGGGGGTGCTGCAAGATGGGGATGCTGGGGGACCTTGTCCCTGTTCCTGGGACAGTGGGGTAGCAGTAAGGGGAGGTCTCCAAAGGCCAGCAGTGGCTCAGCACAGTGATCAAGCACAGGAGGCTAGGGTGGAGGTGACAAGTCAGGGTGGCGTGTACTGTGCACTCTGCTTGCTGGTGGGGGTCAGAAGCTGGTACATACCCACTTCCCCTGCAAGTCCTGGCTTTCTGCTCCCAGCACTGTGGACCTGCTGGACTGGAACAGCCTGATTGACAGCCGCACCAAGCTCTCCAAGCTGCTGCTTGTCCCCAACATGCAGGTGAGTACCCATCTATGCTACCCCTGGAGCAGCCCCACAGGGAGGGCAGTGAGAATTTTGGGGAGCAGCATGTGGGTCTGATGCCCCCAGCCCTGACTGGTGGCTTGGTGGTGGCTGCAGTGCTGGCTGGCATCTGTGCTGCCAGAGCCTGGCCGGGTGTACAACCACCAAGCAGGCAGGGTGGGCACACTGTGCTCACTGTGCAGGGAGCTGGGGTGGGCAGCAGCTCCGGGGATGGGCTTTCTCCAGGGGCTGTTTCTGCCTCCCATGGGCAGGGCTGGCTGCAGGCAGGCAGGGTGCCACAAGCTGTTCTCATTTCAGACTGGGCAGCTTGAGCCTCTGCTCTCACACTTCACCGAGGAGGAGGATCTGCAGATGAAGCGGATGCTGCAGCGGATGGATGTCCTTGCTAAGGTAAGGGAGCGCTGGGCTGGGGGAGCTGGGCACAGGTGCTGCCACAGAGCAGGAGACCTAGCAGCTGGCCCCATGAACCCAGCTGGCATGTTGTTCACCCCCTTAGAGAGCCACAGAGAAGGGCGTGAGGCTGATGGTGGACGCAGAGCAGAGCTACTTCCAGCCAGCCATCAGCCGCCTCACCCTGGAGATGCAGCGCCGCTTCAACAGGGACCAGGCGATCATCTTCAACACCTACCAGTGCTACCTGAAGGTGAGGTCTGGCAGAAAGGATCTACTGGAGCAGCTGGATGGAGACCTCGGCTCCTGAAGCCATGGTGATGCAATGGTGCAACTCTGGAGCTGGCTGCCTGAAGGTGCAGGGCAGAGGTGGCACTGGTGAGATGACCTTGTGCCATCTCTCCCATCTGGTCCCAGGAGGCTTATGACAACGTGACAGTGGACGTGGAGCTGTCGCGCCGGGAGGGCTGGTGCTTTGGCACCAAGCTGGTCCGCGGTGCCTACATGGAGCAGGAGCGGGAAAGGGCAGCCCAGATTGGCTATGAGGATCCCATCAAC
Source organism: Athene cunicularia (assembly GCF_003259725.1). Lineage (NCBI taxonomy): Eukaryota > Metazoa > Chordata > Aves > Strigiformes > Strigidae > Athene > Athene cunicularia. The sequence goes on along the minus strand of NW_020799121.1, from coordinate 305,707 downwards.
CCCACCTACGAGAAGACCAATGAGATGTACCACAGGTAGGGCACAGCCCCAGGCACGCTCCTCTCTCCCACCCCACCAGGCGTGGGCTCAAGCAGCCTCACCATGGAGCTCTGTACTGCCTTACAGGTGCCTGGACTATATCCTGGAGGAGATCAAGCACAGCCGGAAAGCCAGCGTGATGGTGGCATCTCACAATGAGGACACAGTGAAGTTCACCCTGCGCAGGTGGGTGCTGGGGAGGCAGTGTGGTGTGGCAGGGGCTGGGAGCTCCGGGGGCATGGTGAGATGTGCTGTGGCTTGTCAGGTCTCCCTCTGTGCTCACCCAGTGGGATCCTCAGGGCTTCAGCTGGTGCACAGCATGGTAGCCCACAGCAGCTGCAGAGCTGGCCCCATTCCCCAGCCCGGAGGCTGTTTTAAAAATAAATCAAGTCCTTGCATCCCAGTTATCCCTCTGGGCCATGGTCAGTTCCATGCTCCTGTACTTGGAGACTATCCCTGCTCCTCTGGTAGGACGTGCTGCCCCTCCATGCTCTCTCTCTGCTCTTCCCTAACTCCGAGGCTTGGCTTGCAGGATGATGGAGCTTGGGCTCCATCCCTCGGAGAAGAAGGTGTGCTTTGGGCAGCTGCTGGGCATGTGTGACCAGATCACCTTCCCTCTGGGTGAGTTCTAGGAGCAAGGGGGTACTTGGCAGATATGCTCCTGCCCCACCTTGACCCCTGGGGCCTCCCTGAGCAGCTGCTATGGGGTCTAAAAGATGGATGGAGCCAGGCTGTGGATCTGTCAGAGCAAGGCTGGCTGAGGACAGTACCTTGTTGCCTCTTCCCTAGCTGTGTTGGAGTGCTGTGACCCCTGCATGGGGTTTGGGGAGGATAACAGAATCATCTTGGTTGGAAAAGCCCTTGACGATCATCCAGTCCAACCCTGAACCTCACCCTGACCATTCCCAACTCCACCAGATCCCTCAGCACTGGCTCAGCCTGACTCTTCAACCCCTCCAGGGATGGGGACTCCCCCCCTGCCCTGGGCAGCCCATTCCAACGCCCAACAGCCCCTTCTGAAAAGAATTGCTTCCTAAGAGACAGTCTGACCCTGCCCTGGGCAGCCTGAGGCCATTCCCTTTTGTCCTGTCCTATCGCTTGTTACTTGGTTCAAGAGACTCATTCCTGTCTCTCTGCATCCTCCTGTCAGGGAGTTGTAGAGGGCAATGATAGATGTAGATGAGGATGTACATGGAGTATCACATCTGTCTGCTGGAGGCACCATTGAGACTGGTGATGGCTGTGCAGGGAGATTCCTGCTTCTAACTACAAGCTGAGATTAGGGTACCCCTAGGTGGGGCAGAGGCTGATCCTGGCAGCCAGCAAACCCCTCTAGTACCCCCTTGGTCTGGGAGTGTTGCTTTGCTCTGCTGGAGGTGCACACCGAGTCCTGGGCTCTCTGCTACCGGGGTGGCAACTGGCTCTTGTGTGACCTTGTCCTCTGCTGCTGGCCCAGGCATCAGAGTGGAGCTCCCAGGGGCATGGGCAGGCAGACATGAAGGATCCAGGTAGCCCAGTTCAGGTCAGCGGCTGATCCCCCTGCCCTCACTGGTGTCCAGAGCCAGAGACCTGAGGCCAGGAGATCAGCAGAGGCGGACTGGGCAGTTGTCCAGCGTGGATGCTGCTCTGTCCTGGAGTTCCCCTCGCAAGTGGGGCTTGGCTGCCTGTCCACAACCTCCTCTGGTCATGCTGGAAAAATGTGTTAACTCGAAGTTTCTGCTTGAATGCTTCTTGAATTGGCCCAGCCCTGGCTGCCGACATTCCCAGGGCTCCTGGTGACCTCGGCCCACTCCCCCCGGCGTGTTCCCAAGCTCCCCGTGCTGAGCCAGGGAGGGACGCGCCGCTGCTCCCCTCTCGTCTGGCCAGGGCCGCTCCCAGGCTTCCCTCTCTGGTGTTCAACCGCAGCCCTCCCACCCGCCATCCCTTGCTCCGTCACACAGCCCGAGGGGCACGGGGCAGCTGCGATGGAAAGGAAGCTTTTTTTCCCCCCTTTTTTAATGTTTCCTTTCTTTTTTTTCCCCCTTTCCCCCCCCCCCCCTTTTTTTTTCTTCCTTGGCACTTCCCTAACCAGCCTCTCTCCATCCAGGTCAGGCCGGCTTCCCTGTCTACAAGTACGTGCCCTATGGCCCCGTGAACGAGGTGCTGCCCTACCTGTCCCGGAGGGCCCAGGAGAACAGGGGCGTCGTGCAGCGGGCAAACCGGGAGCGGGACCTTCTCTGGAGGGAGGTCAAGAGGCGGCTCCTCGCAGGCACCCTCTTTGGCTCCAACCACTAACCCCAACCACAGCATCCAGCCTGGGGACTCCTGTGCCTTTACCTATAACCACTATTGCCATTCCCTCCTAGTTCTGCTGCAGTTCCCCCCCTGCCCCCCTCCACCCCTTCCCAGCCCCCTCCACACTGGGAACGATCGTGTCCTTGTTGCTGTTTGAGCCACCCACACTGTAGAGGTGCCCCAGCCAGTGCTGCCCTGAGGGACTGTCCCTCTGCCAGCCCGGGGACTCCTGAGCTGCACTTGCCCTGGGCTGCCTCAGGGGAGGTGCGGGGGCTCTCCTGCCAGCCCCACCCCGACTCAGTGAACACTGTCCCGGGGTTTTCCGTTGCAGGACTGCAGAGGGAGATTTGGTCACCGGCTTTGTGCCATGGGCTCAGGTCCAGGGCAGCCCGGGTGGCTTAGGAACAAGCTGGCCTGAGCCAGAAGCTTTTCCAGCCTCTGCCAGGGCTGGGGCATGATCTCCTCCAGCTTTGTGGCTGCAGAAGCCACAGTGACCTGTGAAGTGTCACTGGGCAGGGACAGGATCTGTCCCCTGCTGCCTGTCCCAGGGCAGCTACAACCTGGCTGCTCACCAGCTCTGCACAGACTGGAGCTGAGTAGGTCCTGGGCAGGACCAGACTTTTCCCCCAACCCACCGGGTGAAGCAGAGCCCATATCCCCTGGGCTTGCCTGTTCTCAGGCACGGGTCCAGCAGGGCGGGAGGGGCGAGGGGAGCTGGCTGGCCCCATCCCTGCGCTGTTCTTGCCCTGCCCACAGAGCCCAGCTCTGATGATGGACCAGGTCCATGTTGCGGGCAGGGGCAGTGGCTGCTGAGGAGCACTAGGAGCTGGACCACAGCTCAGCTCTGCTGTACACTGGATTTCCAGATAACACTGGTGATTAAATCCTAACTGTTCTCACTCCTGTCTCTCTCGAAGTTATTGGGCAGCCCTCTCTCCCTGGGCTGTGCTCCGCTGCCCTGGTCGCAAAGGGGGAGTTAGTGCATGTTCTCAGCCCCCTGCTTTGGCCTGACCTGGGGCCAGAGCTTGGAGAAAGGATCCAGAGATGGGCGCTACTGAGTGAGGCTGAACATCCCTGGGCATGGGAATAGAAGAGCTGTGGAGCTGTCTGTGTTGGACTTGGGGGGAGCTGGAAACCCTGGAGCATCCTACTACCTGGGGAGGGGGGATTGGCAGCTGTGGGAGCCTCTCCCCACCCTGAGAGCTGCTTGTGGGGGACATGCATGCTGTAGGCTTTCACTGCCTCAAAGTGAAAGCCTGCAGCATGCATGGGCTCATTTTGTACTCTGCGGGAGTCTCTCTACAGAAGAAGCATCTCTGGGCTTACCTGCCCAGCAGCTGAGGCAGAATCTCCTTTGCCCCTGGGTCAGTCCCTCCACTTCTGGTGAGCTACCCCCACCCCAAATGGGTGAAGCTTAGGCTTTCCAGAGATGTTTGCCTACTGCCTTTTCTCTTGTTGAGACTCTCATGCCTTACAAAACACCTGTAGGATCTGGGAGCATGGCTGGACCGCAAGGTATTTAAAAGCAATGCTGGTGCAGGCAGAAGCTGAGCTCCTGGTATTTCAAGGAGGAGACATGCAGTCCCAGCACCAGGCTACTTCTCCAGCCCATGCATGATGCTGTGGCAGTGGCATGGAGCACACTGCTGCCCCACAGCCTGGGCTCTGCCGCTGGACACAGGGCTGGCTGGATGCACCAGCAGTTGTTGCCCACTGCAGAGACCTCTGGGCCCTGTGCAGCTATCGCGGGAGCGGATGTTGCAGCCTCCATGTCAGCAGCTTCCTGCACCTGCACACAGCCCCTCTTGACCCCCCCTTTTTTGGAGTTAACCCCCTCCACAGCCCTCTTTCCAGGATCGAAGGGACAGCTCTACAGATGTCTCTGTGGTGCGTGTGCTGTTTGCAGGGGCTGTGTATGAGGTCAGGGTGTCTACTCAAGGCTCTGGATGCCCTTACAACCCCCCCAAATCCCTGTGTTCCCACAGAATCATCAAGTTTGGGAAAGACCCTGAAGATCACCCAGTCCAACCACCAACCTCACCCTGACCGTTCCCAACCCCACCAGATCCCTCAGCGCTGGGTCAGCCCGACTCTTCAACCCCTCCAGGGATGGGGACTCCCTCCCTGCCCTGGGCAGCCCATTCCAACACCCAACAGCCCCTTCTGCAAAGAAATGCTTCCCTTGCCCAGTGCAACCCATCAACCTTTGCCCCTCCTCAGCCGAAAAACAGCAAATGCTCCTTTTATTTCTGGGTGCATCAACTCAACCAAACCCTCCCCATATCTCAGGCTTTCCCCACCCTGCTCAGTTGGTCAGTTTTAGCTCTTGCTGCTAGAAGCTGCTTTCTGCTTGTCTCGAAGGAAGAGGAGGCTTGGTCACAAGGATGCTGGCTATAGCAGCAGGGGGAGTTGCAAGGGAAAGAGCCCATATCCTTGCAACAACCATCTCGGTAGCCTTGTGCTCAAATGCCACAAGCAGCCCGAGCGCACACGTGAGCGGGGGCTTCTTCCAAGGAGCAGAGCCTGGCTGCATCCCCGCAGGATGGTGACGAGCATCTTGTATCATATGACCCCCCCGGCCCCACCGTGCAGCCCTGCCTGCTGAAACAGCTGCAGGGATTTTTGAACCATCATCAAAACAACATATTTTTCCTTAGTTTTGTGTTCAGAAATATTGTAGTGATGGGGTTGGGCTTTTTTAATCTCTGATATTTTCCAAAACACACTTCAACAGGAGGCAAGCACCTGGCAGGGCACTCCCGACCTGAAGTCTGAAAAAGGGACTGGTGGTGTAATGGAAAGCATCGAGCCACACTCACAGGGTGCTGGCACAGCCTGCTCTGCACAAAGGCATGGGCAGCAGCCTCGCTGGGACTAGAGGAAGAGGCAGGATGGGCGGCTGATAACAGGGGGCTGTGCAATCCCCAGCCCTGACAGTACCAGCCAGCCCAGACCACAACACCTGCCCTGAGCAGCATAAATCCTCCCTGCAGCATCCTCAGCATCTTCTCCAGCCTCTGGCTACCAGCTGGCAGCATCTTCCAAGAGACCAGATTATTTCCCCAGCAATAGCCCAACACCTGCCCGGGCAGGGGTTAGACCTGGTAATAACAGAGCAGTGTGGGATATGCTGTCTGCCTGCCTGCAGGAAGAGAAGACAAAGCTGTTTATGAAAGACAAGAAAACAGCCCAAAGCAAATGCATCCTTGCACAAAGCAAGAGCACAGGAAAGGCATGGGGGTACAAGCCTGCCCTGGCTCATTGGGAGTGGAGCAGAGGAGCACCAGGTGTGCTCGGTGCACAGGCATGATGGAAACAGCGGGACAGGGAGGGAATCTTGGTTATGGGAACAGCTGGAATGAGGCCACAGCTCCAGGTGGGCATGGCTGCCAGAGGAGGTACAGGGATACAATCACCAAGCCCAGCTTCCTTACTAGCTTTGGAGTTAACTCCCCCACACACACCTGCTTTCCCAGGCAGAAAGGGATGCTGAGCTCAACCCAGGGCTGAGTCATCCCAAGGGAGCTCCTTGTGCCTTGGCACAGCCGGGCCACCACAGTCTTCACATTCCTGCCCCAGACATGGGGGCATCCTCCAGAAAGGTCCCACAAGCAGGAGGGGGCAAGGAGCAGGACAGGGATGTGGAGGCAGGGGGTAGCCAGGGAAGGGATGATGCTGCCCAGTGCTGCTGCGAAACATGTGGAAGGAGACCGGGGTCATGTGAAAGGTGCCAGGGTGGCAGAGGGGAAAAAGCAGGGGCTACCCAATGGCCACAAGCCTGTTTAAAAACTCAGGTCTGAAAAGGAAAATCAGTGGGTTATATTGGAAAAACCACCAGACCTTTCCTCTGCACCAAGGGTGCTGCCAGAGGGACATTGGCCACAACCTGTCGATACACCTGTGGCACAGGGAGTGGGGTAAAGGCAATCTCAGGCATGGCCACTGCCACCCAAGCCTCCACCAGTGGCCCAATGCCAGTGTCACTCAGCTGGAAGGAGGAACGTGCTCGGCTTTGCCTTTCCAGCTTCGTGCCACAGAGGGTCCTGGCTGCTCGCTGCTGTGGCACCACTGCATGGCCACAGGGCGCCTGGTGCCTGCACCCTGCCAGACGCGGTATTGGACCGAGGTGTTACAAACCCAGGCTGTTGAAATCGCAGCTTGTCGGTGGCTTTTTGGGGTGGCATCTGAAAGCCAGCGCAGAGAATGTACACTTGCAGGGTGCAGTCCTGTAGACTGGAAACCACCGTGCACTTTGCACAAGCCACTGCCCATGGCTGGGCATTGGGAGGTTGGCAAGACTCTTGCACTCACATTTATGGGGATGTAACTGCAAAAAGAGTAATTTCCACTGATAAGAACACCATGAACTTCCCCATAGAGATTCTCTTGCCTAAGAAGGAGAGAAACCTTCCGTGCACATCAGCCCCATGTACTGCAAACACAGAAGGATGTTGGTGGCGAGAACCCACCGAATCCATTTACTCTTTGCTTGTTGAAGGGTGTTCAGGGTACCACCCAGGACTCCCTAAACCTCTCCAGAAGGATGCTGACCAACTCACACCTGCTGTGATGGAGGCTCCATATCCACAAGAAAGCCCTGGAGGTGTGTGGCCCTAGACCCAGCTCCGCAGAAGATGTACGCTGTCCGCAGCTCCTTGGGTGCAGCCAGCACTCAGCAGGAGATGAAGGCAGCTATTCAGCTGCATTTGTGCTGCCACATGGTATGGTCATCCTCCACCCCTGCTTTCACCATATACCTATCAGGCATCCCTGGAGTTTGGACAAGCTTGAGCCATCTCTGGCAGTGACCATTAACCTGAAAAGTCAGCTGACACAGGGTGGTGGCTCAGGAAGCCCAGGCCCATTCACTATTGCTCTACTGTCAGGCTGAGGAGGTTTATCGACCAGGCTGGGCTGGAGGTATGGGACAGCTGTGGGTGCCCACTGTGTCCCTCCAATTCCCAGCTGTGTTCTTATGGCAGGTTAGCCACTGGTCTGTCCCTGTTCAGAGTGTGCTCCCTGGGCCATGCTGCTGCAGGCACCACTTGACTTCCACAGGTCCCTGCGTGGCTCCCGACAGCCTGGTCCGGGGGCTGCTGGGCACCCAGGACTGACGGCAGCATGGAGCTACCAGGACAGCCAGATCCCGGGGCTGTGGGACCCCTGGAGCTGCCGGATCCCCAGGACAGCCAGATCCCGGGGCCGTCGGGGACTTGGGGCTGCCAGATCCCCGGGAGAGATGGACCCTGGGGCTGCCAGACCCCCAAGACAGCCCGACCCCCGGGCTCTTGGGCACCCTGGGCTCTGGGACCCCTGGAGCTGCGGGATCCCCAGGACAGCCGGGACATGGGGCTGCCGGACTCCCGGGGACTCCCGGGGACCTGGAGCTGCCAAACCACCGTGACAACCGGCCCCCAGGGCTGCCCGCTGCCTGGCTGGCCCCAGGGGTCACATCCTGCCTGCCTGGCCAGGGGCAGGGCCCCGACAGCTGGCAGTGCCTTGTCCCTGCTCTCAGATCTCTCCGTGTATCACGGGTGGCTTTGCAGAGCATCACCTCGGGCCAAGCTTCTCCACAGCACTCGGACTTGGTGCTGGTCAGGCTTCTCGGCCAGGCTGGCCCCAGCAAACGGGGGGAGAGCGCCCACAGCCGCTCCCTCCCGGCTAGGAGAGCAGAATCCCCTGCCCTTGATGGGGGGCCCAGGCCATAAATGCACCTTTACATCTCACCCGTGAGGTCAGACGAGTCCACAAGGAAAACATGTGCTTCGAGCAAGAGGGACTGCATAATGGCTTCATTCAGCAGGGCCGCAGGGCGCTGGTGCCCCCTCCTCAAATTACAGGCTGAGTTTCCTACGGAGGCATTTCACGAGCCAGAGCGGCCGCAGCTCCTGGCCCGTGCTGTTCCTCGGCAGGGGAGGATGCGGGGAGCGGTCCCTCCTCGGCTGCCCATGATCTGCCCAGCTGGTTCCCAGAAAAACTGCCATCGTGTCCCGGGGTGGCAGAGGGGATGTGAGCCCCCTCTGCACATGGGGCAGGGTGCCTGGAGCAGAGGAGCGGGTGTCTGGGTGCTCCCCCTTGCATAGGGCCCCCTCCCTTCCCCCCCATCCCTGCTGGATGGAGGTGGGGGAGATGCTGCACCCAGCACTGCAGGGCTCAGACTTGCTCCCCGTGCCACCTGTGGGTGCCATGGGGTGTGCAAGAGGCACTCGCTGCTGAGCAGGACAGGGCTCACAGGGTGGGCAGGTGGTGGTGTCCATCTCCCTGTGGCGAACAGGGCCTGAAGGCAGCCCAGGAGCCAGACAAGGTGGGGAGGGGACAGTCCATAGGAAGCTGAGAGGACATTTGCATCATTTTCCACGCCTTGCTCTTCTGCAAACCCTCCTTCCCTCCCTACCCACACCCCTCGCACCCACACCCATCTTTACTGTGCTGCTCCCCTAGGCATGGGGGGTGCCCCATATGTCACCATCCAAACCCACCTTGGTGGCTCCAAGAACCCAGGGCAGGTGCTGGGGGTCCTGCCCTGTACCGGGGCTGGGGGGGCAGCTGGGCTGGAGGTGACTTGGGGAGGAGGTCCCAGTATCCCCTGCCAGAGCTTGGTAAAGCTGCTGGTTGGACTCTTGGCCATGTGGCCCTGCCAAGCACTTGCAGGAATCCCTTGGAGATGCCAGCTGCAGGTTTTGGAGGGCTGGAGAGGAGGATTCTGCTTCAGACCCTCCTGAGACCCAGCTGGGGAGTAGCAATTCAAGGAACTATTTAGAGCAGAAAAAAAGTGTGTATCTGGGGGCTTTTTGGTGTTAAGTTTTGTGTACTAAATGCAACTTGCTCCTAAATATGAAGCTCTTTTATAATTCACAAGCTGGCATGACCCTCTCTGAAGCTGCCATCTGGGGTGCAGGCTGATGGGAGCCCTGCACACGTGGGCATTGCTTTGTCCCTGTCTTGCTCTTACTAACACTCTCTTTCGGTAATATTTCTTTTTTTAACTTATTTTTCTTTTCTCCCTCTGCTTGAAGGGTTTCTGTTTACATATGTGATCCTACTCCTGCCTGCACCCTGAGTCTGGGTTCAGGTCGGGGAGCTGCGGCTGGCATCGGCTGGGGGGCGTGATGCTGGCTGGGACCTGGTGGTCCCAAGAGCCCTATGTGCCACACAGGGGGAGGTGGGTGGCACTGAGTGGTGGGTGACACAGAGAAAGAAAGAGCTCAGCACCGGGGTGATGCTTGGGAGGAGCAGCGGGGTGGGGAGCACTGGAGGTGGCCGCGTGGCTGGGGAGGGTGAAGGCAGTGCTCTGGGCTCTGGGAATGTGCCTGCAGGGCTCCTCTGCACTCTGTCCAGCGGGCTGAGAGCAGGGAGGTCTCACATGGGACCACAGGCAGCAGCTCCCACCCGAGCCCCAAGGTCTCTCTCCTGCTTTTGGGGCTGTGAGCTTGCTCCTCACCATTTAATGGGGGCTGCGTTGGTCGGGATGAGGAGCCGTCCCTCCTGCTCAGGAGCCATCGCCATAGCCATAGGTAAATGGGATGTGATTCAGGGAGCAATGTGGCATATTAATCCGCAAGAAAAATATTCTGCCTCCATAGAAATCCCTGAAGCATTTGCAGAGGTCTGGCTGATGCTCGGTGTGAGCAGGACATGCCCATGTGCCGGGAGCAATGCTGGCATCGAGCACGTGTCCCTGCAGGTCACAGCTCTGGCTCTGCCCACATGCCTGCTCCTTTTCCCCCGCATCAACAAAGCTCCCAAGCCCCAGCCACATCTCAGAGGCAGCCTTTCTTTCTTTTTCCCGGCACTTGTAGTGCTTTGAAAAAAGAAAATGTATTTTGCACTGTGCGAGTCTGCAGTGGCATGTCCATGTGGGTTGGGAGGAAGCTTTTAAACAGATCTCCCAGTTGTTGCAGTTCCAGTGGTCATGGGGAAAATGGAGTGAACCTTCTTTGGAGGAGCTGAGACATGTTTTAGGCCCACACCCCGATGGGTGCTGGTCACCTCTGTAGCCAGCACCAGCCTTACCTGGCTGTGCTCAGGGACCAGTCCCTGTGCTGCCCTGGGAGCACCCATTACCCAGTGCTACATCCTAGCTGCCTCCTTGCAACAGGAGTAAGTTTATTTGCTGTCAAAGCCACTGATAAATGAGGCGGAGGCTGAGCGAAGGGGCGTGGGACGCTATCGTCGAGCACGGTGAAGGAGAGATTAGCTATCAGTGAAAAGATAAGCATGAATCCTGCATCCGGTGAGGCAGTGGGTGGGCTGGGGTCCCGGCTGGTGGTGATCGCAGTGCTGCTCGCCTCCCCTGGCTCATGGCAGGGGATGGATTCTTCCTTCCTGCCACCATGTTTCAGCGGCTCCTGGCTCCCTGCCATCAGCTTGGGGCTTTCATCACAAGGTGATGCTTTTTGGTGCATTGTCCATGATGCCCATTTTGTTGGCCAGGCTGAGCTGTTCGAGGGAGGAGTTTGCCCAAGCAGAGGGGAAAAACCTGCAAAAAAACCCTTTGCAAAACCTTGCAAACCTGCCATGATTTCATCTAAAACCCACTAAACACTGAATTTCTAAAGTGTGAAAGCAACCCCAGGTGGGATAGCGAGTTCTCTGGCCATGCATGGGAGGGTCATGGCACTGCGGACCCTTCCTGCCTGTGCCCGAGCATCCCGCGCTGCAGGCGAGGCTTTTCAGCGAGGGCAGCCCTAAGCCTCTTGCAGAGAAGAGCCTTGTCTCCAGCCCACCCAGTCCTCGGGGGGGTGGTTTGGTTGTGGACCCCCATTTACAGTTAACACTGTGCATCTCCCTGCGTGCTCAGATAGAGCAGAGCCCCCCACCCAAGCCCTGAGGTCCCTGTGTGGGGGGTACACGCTGGCTGCCATTGCAGTGTCTTGCGACTGCTTCGATGGGTTGAATAGATGGAGCTATTTTGGGCTCCAGCTGCAAGGCATTTTTTCCAGGCCTTGAATCATTTTTGTGGTTCTTTCTGCCTCCTTTCCAATTTTTCACCATCCACTGCGAAAAGGGGGACGCGATGCTCCCAGCTCGGCCGTGCGGGTGCTGCCTGCCGAGGGGCCGGCGGTGGGAGCTGCGTCCAGCCTCCCCGGTACCCGTGTTTGGCCAGGGGGCTGCTGGCAGTTCCCTCCCCGGCCCCAGGACAAGGCGGTCTGGCAGCCAGACGCGGTCCTGTGACTGAGCTGGGTTTTGAGCGAATACTTCCTCGCTGTCTCCTCCTCCTCTTCTGCATTTGTTACATATAAAGAGGAAAAGGGAAAAAAAAAAAAAAAAGCAAAAGCAAAACGCATTCCAGGCTGTGCTGCCGAACCAGCCTGGTGAAGTTTTCCTTGACTGCAGCATCTGCTTGGACCTTTTATAACCCTCCAAGTCGCCAGTGGGGACGGGGCAGTGTGGGTGACCCCAGGGATGAGCTGGGGGCATGGGAATGAGCGGGGTTCCCCCACCTGGGCAGTTCCTGTGGTCTCACAGTGTGGGGAACATGTTCCCCACACCTGAGTTGCAGCATCGTGAGGCCCCAGGCATTCCCTTGCAGGGGGTCGCTGAACAAGTGTGGGTGAGGTGTCCCTGCTCAGTCCCCATGTGTCCCATCTCAGCAGGGAGCTGCATCTCTGGCTGAGCCTCTGAGGGGGTCTGAGACCCCATCCTGGTGTTGGCTGGGGTCAAGCTTCTGCCAAAACCACTTTGGCTGATGCTCCTGTGCATGGTGCTCCCTGGTGACACCCAAGGGACACATCCCAGCCACCTACACTTGATATCCCCTGGCTCACATGTGGGGGACATCTCCTAGGAGCTGGCTGTGCTCCAGCCATCCTGGCAGGATGGTTCCAGCTTGCCCTTGGGATGCCATCCCCAGGCCAACAAGCAGCCAACCTGGATTTTGGGTCAGGTTTGGTCTTTCTGCAGCAGCCAAAGTGGAAATGCCCATCCCTTGAGCAGCGCTGCCCAGTGCTGGCAGGGAGGCACCGAGCTGAGGGGGAACTTGCTGCCCCGGCTCCCATGATGGGGTTGCAGGTGCTGCTGGGGTCCTTCCCGGGCTGCTCCAGGCTCCCGCTGGCACCTGGCACTGAGGCTGCGTGCAGGCAGGGGGGTGCGTGCAGGCAGCAGTGTGTGTGCGGGCAGGGGAATCAGGCAGGCAGCAGGGTGCAGGCGGGCAGGGAAGGGCAGTGTGGGGATGATCACAGTGCGGGCACTGCTGGTCCCCGCTCACCACAGCACCCTCCTGAGCGAGGAGGTGCAGCACCACGGGGACACAAGCCGGGGGTCTAGCTGCGGGCACTGTGCCATCCCACCCCAGGAGCGGCCTCTCAGGGGCAGAGCAGTTGGTTTTCCCCTGGATCATTTAGACCCTTCCCTTTTTTCACAGCTTTTGGGGGTCTTCGGGGTTATTTTTTTTTACAGTAACAGTTGCAAACATGTCTTTCGTGGTTTGATTGCTCCTGATTAATGGGAGGAACTGGTTCTGTCTTGCTTCCAGCATCACCTCAGCTGGCTGATGGGGCATCTCGAGCTGGTGCCCATGGGAGCCCCCCAGCAGATCTGTTGTCCCTGCATGGTGGAGGAAGAGCCAAGAGCTCTCCTTATCCCAGCAGGGTGCAGCAGCCCCTGGTCAGTGTTCAACTGACTTGGAGCGGGACCCTTCAGCACCATGGCAGCAGTGCTCCCAGTGGGTTTTGGGGAAGGACCAGGACTTTCTGAAGGTCATAATTATTTGTGGTGCTTTTTTTTTCCCCTGCAGCTCCTCAGTGCTTGTGTGCTGCCCAGGATGGAGGCAACAAGGAAGCGAGTGTTTAATAGGTAAGCACGGTGTTTTGCTTCATTGGACACTGCTCATCTGCCCATCCTTTGCTGAGCCCTCCTGGCCTCACCACTGCTGTCAGGGGCTCCCCAGATGTTCCCCATGGCGGGGACGCCCTGTCTCAGAGACCTCTGCCTGCAGCTGGCCTCCCCAGGGATGCTGGAGGCTGTCCTGCCTCCCTGGAGTGCTCAAAGCTGGCAGCATGTGAATGGAATGGGGTGCTGGTCACAGAGCCCAGCCCTGGGGTACCCCCTGCCCCCACAGTGATGTCCTGGGGTGCCACCAGTGAGCTCCTGTGGGGAGCATCACCCCTGCTCCCAGGCCAGGTGGTTTCTCTCCATGCCAGCCAGCTTTGGGCCTAAGGATTTGGGGGTGCTGCTCTGGGACCCAAAGGACAGTGAGATGTCACCCAGGGGGAAGCGTGGGTGCAGCTGCAGGGGGGGACCCAGAGATTTCCCATGGATGCTGCAACAGCGTGGGGAACCAAGTCAGAGCTGCTGGTGGAGAAGCCACCAGGACCAGGCACAGGGCCACCAAGCCTGCAGGCAGGGCAGTGCCAGCTGGGGCCACACCAGGTGATACGGCTCTTACCGGGGGCCACGGTCAGCCCGGCGTGGATGCTCAGCATGAAGACCTGGGACTGCTCATCCCCTGCAGTGCTGCCACGATGCAGGTGGCCGGTCTGGTGTTCCTGTGTTGCTGCCCACAGTCTCAGCCAGCCACGGGGCTCGCCTCGCCCCAGGAGAGCCGGAGGAGCTCTCTGCACACCGGCCTGGGGTGTCAGCAGGTTGCAGCCAGCAACAAAGACCACGTAACCGACTAACCCACCGTGCATGAGCCCTCATAACTGCTCGCTGCATGCGTTGGGTGCCTGCACGCCAGGAGCAGGATGCGGTCCCTTCAGCGTGCTGGCAGGAAGGGAGAAGGACAGGGTCTGCCAGGACAGCGGGGGGTAGGCTGGTCCCATCAGTGAGCTATCCCCATCTCCTCACCCCCCCTCAACCTGCTCTAACCCTTAGACTCACTGCTCCTAACCTGTGTAATCTGTCTATTTTAGGGGTTTCTATAGTATCCATCACCGTAGGTCTAAGAACTCCCAGGTAAGGTGGATGGGATGGGTGGTCTGCTCTCCCTCTCCCGGTGGCTAAGAAGGCTTGTCCAGGGCCATGTGGGATCTGTCTGCACCTGACCCACCACGGTGCTGCCTGTCCCATGTCCTGCGCATGCCCTACTCTGGGCATTGGCTCCAGCACAAGGTCCCCTCAGCAGGAGAGGGGCTGGTGGCCTGCATGGGAGCAGCGGTGATGGGGGTGGCAGTGACACCGCTGTAGTCTGTAAGGAGTGCAGGGAGGGGGACAAGAGGACAGTGCTCGTGGCTGCCTGCGTCCCCCCCCTGCCCCACGTCCGCACTCTCCCCTGGCGCTGCCTCTGCTGGCGATAGGAGCTGGGCGAGTGACACTGCCACTGGGCGCAGCCGGTGGCAGGACTGGGGCTGGGCTAGTGGCAGGAGGCTGATGGCCAGGATGGAGCTGAGCTTGGTGGCAGGAGGCTGGTGGCATATTTCTGGTGAGACTCCCATCTAGCCTGCCTGGCTGCTTGCCAGGACAATCGCAGTGCCACAGCTCAGCAGCACCCGCCGTGCCACCGCGCAGCCCCTCCCCTGCTCTGCGGGGTGGGAGGGGGTTGGGGGAGCAGGGGTGAGCCCGCTGCCACACATGCTCACGCCTGCCGTCTGTCCGTCCGTCCAGCTGTGTGCGAGGGGAACTTCACCTGCAAGGAGAACGAGGTGTGTGTCCGGCCCAGCGAGTGCCGCTGCCGCCACGGCTACTTCGGTGCCAACTGCGACACCAGTGAGTATCAGCAGGCGTGTCCTTGGTGGGGTTCACCAGGGTGTGCTGGCTCATCCCGGGGTGACATCAGGGTTGAGGCTGGAGATGCTTTTGCTCCACCCTTGCTTGTCCCTTTGGAGGGGTCTGCTCTGAGATCCAGCGCGCTGGGAGGAGGTGGGGGGACTGTAGGCAAAAGGTCCTGCTGCGGCTGGGGGTCTCCGCTGGTGCCTGGTGGTGGGGTTGTCCCACGGGCAGTATTGGGGCTGACGGCTCTGCCTACAGAATGTCCCCGGCAGTTCTGGGGTCCCGACTGCAAGGAAATGTGCAGCTGCCACCCCAACGGGCAATGTGAGGATGTGACAGGCCAGTGCACCTGCAACCCCAACCGCTGGGGTCCCAAATGCGAGAACGTCTGCCTCTGCAAGCACGGCAAGTGTGACCAGAAGACGGGCAAATGCACCTGTGAGCCCAACTGGTGGGGACCCCAGTGCTCCAGCTCCTGCTATTGCAGCCACAACTCCCAGTGCGACCAGCAGACAGGCAACTGCCTGTGCCAGCCTGGCTGGTGGGGCCGCGGTTGCAACAACCAGTGCTCCTGCAACAACTCGCCCTGTGAACAGTTCACGGGGCGCTGCCAGTGCCGGGAGCGGACATTCGGGCCCCGCTGTGACCGTTACTGCCAGTGCTACAAGGGCAAGTGCAACCAGGTGGATGGGACCTGCACGTGCGAGCCGGGCTACCGGGGGAAGTACTGCCGCGAGCCATGCCCGGCTGGCTTCTATGGCCAAGGCTGCAGGAGACGGTGAGTGGCCAGACCCCATTGGGCCTGATCCAGCACCGTGGGCTCAGTGGGAGGTTTTGGGGTCACCGCGCCTGTTGACTGGGTCCTCCTGGGCCATTGCAGGTGTGGGCAGTGCAAGAGCCTGCAGCCATGCACTGTGGCAGACGGGCGCTGCCTGACCTGTGAGGCTGGCTGGAATGGCACCAAGTGCGACCAGCCCTGCTCGCCTGGTTTCTACGGAGAGGGCTGTGAGAAGCTCTGTCCCCCCTGCAAGGACGGCCACACCTGCAACCACATCAACGGCAAGTGCTCCCACTGCAACCCGGGCTGGATCGGAGACCGGTGAGTGCAGCTGGGTGCAAAGTTGGGCCCTGGCGGGGCAATGTCCAGCCTCCCTGCTGCTCCCTGCACGGGCACCGGGGGTGGTTGTGGGTTTCTGCAGTCAGGAGGGCAGGGCAGGGATGGGTTGAGCCTGCTGGCACAGCAGTGGGACTGGAGGGAGCCTGCGAGATCACTGCCCTGTGCCCACAGGCACGTTGGGTGCTCACGGTGGGGCTCAGCTCTCAAGCTGGGATGCTTTCCCGCAGGCTTTTGTGCCCAGGATTGGTTCCAGGGCTTTGCAGCACCCAAACGGGGCTCACAACACACAGCCCTATCTCCCTGCCTACACGCAGGAGGGGTGGGGGCATGCTAGAGATCCCCAGGAGCCGTGGGTGCTCCAGCCACCTGCCCTCATTACCCCCACCAGGTGTGAAACCAAGTGTCGGAACGGGACGTACGGGGAGAACTGCGCCTTCGTCTGCAGCGACTGTGTCAACGGCCAGTGCCACTTTGAGACCGGCCGGTGCCTCTGCCACCCTGGCTCCCACGGCACCTAGTAAGTGAGCCACAGCAGGAGCACTTCAGGGTGCACCCCAGGGCATGGGTGGTGCTCAGGCATCTCCTGCCCCCTTGGGTCCTACACAGTTCCCAGCCAAGAAGCTGCCCGTGGTGGAAGTGCTCACAGGCAATAATTCGGGTGATTTTTGGAGGGGAAAGGACATGCTCATGGAACTGTTAGCAGCAAGTTAACTCTGCGAGAGAGGGATTTTGCTTTTGGAAGTGCCTATTTGGCAAAAACAAATGCTGTCGACAAAACGGTGGTTTGTTGTTTGTTGGGGTTTTTTTTAAGTCCAGGGTGGAATTTCTAGCTGAAAAGAGAGAAAACCACATCCCAGAATAGCAAATAGCCTCATGGGAATGGCATCCACGGGGTGCTCCTGCTGCAAGCTGTGGCTCCGGCCAGGGTCTTCCTCACCCCCGGGATGAGGCCCCAGTCCTCCCCCTTTCCCCCTGCCCAAGGAAAGGGCACAAGGGACATCGATGTCCTGCTCACGTGCCCTAGTGGTTTTCTCCAGCGTGGGACTGAAATGCTGTTTTGAAAAGGCAAGGAAAGCATTTCCCACCCGGCTGGGGCATGCAGGCAGCTCCCCCAGGTCCTGCCGGGTGTTACTCAGATTTTCCCAGCAATTAACCACAGGGGTGATGGCAGTGACAGGGATTCAGAGCTGGTGTCCTGCCCACGCCAGTGCTTTGTTCAGGGCATATCAACAGGGAGCATTTGGATTTCGAGTGGATTTTTTGGAGGCTTTGCCAACCACTGATGCTGCCAGAAGAGCCGGCTGGGCACCAGCACCAGCTCAGGATGCCCAGCCTGGGCATCGTTGCCACCTTCAGCAGCAAAGGCAGAGGTGAGCGAATCCTGGTGCTTGGCAGGGATGCGCAGTGATGCTTTCAGCACAGTACTGGAGTGTCGCACCTGAATTCAACTGTTGAGAGACCCTGGCAGAGCATTGGGAATGTGGGCACTAGGGGTGCTCAAGATGCTGCCCTGGCCCCAGCAGCATCCTGGAGCTGTAACCGCTGTGCCGTACGGGTGCACGCCAGGCGGGCTCAGGGACTCTTGGTGATCAGGGGGATCCCTGTGATTCTGTGCAAACTGCTGTTTTTGTAAGCAGTGTTTGATTCTAAAAAGAGGGTGATTTCTGGAAGAAAGGCAGAAGCGATGTCCTCACCATGCAGGAGCGTCCTCTCAGCTCTAATACGGGAGGGTGCTAAAGGAAAGGCTGCTAAAATATTTGTGGTGTGCACAAAATGGTTTATCTCATCTTTTCCAGAGGTGTTGGGACCTTTTTGGAAAAAAACACCTGCCCTGTGCTCTCCCAAAGTCTCAGCCTGGGGCAGACATAGGCGTAAACAGTGGAGTGAGGAGGTTTGGGTTGCCAGGGAAATATCCAGCTCCACCTCACCGCATTTGCTGCCGCTGCGCAGCTGCTCAGGGCAGCGGTGGGGGCTCAGCGCCCACCTCGGCGGGCACATGGCACACGGTGGGCACGAGCCTCAGCCCAGGCGGCGCTTTGCAAATCAGCGGAGCATGAAATGGGCTGAGCTGCCTCCAGGCACTGTGCCGAGGGCTGGGGGCAGCTGTGCTCCCTGGAGGAGTGCGTTTGGGCTGGGGCCCGCTGGCTCCTTACGTCTGCGGCCAGAATGCAGCTGCTGGTGAGCAGCTGGTGGGGGTTTGGTGCACAGCAGCACTGCCAGCGTCTCCCAAACCCACCCGGGTCCTGCACCATGGTGCCCGTCCCACAGCTGGGGTGGGAGGTCGGGTTGGCCCTGCTGACACTGGGAACCTCGGTTGCAGTGATCTGTGCCTGGCACACGCTTTCTGTGCTCAAGCTTGCAAGTTGGTGCCCGTTCGTGTCCATCCCCATTGCCTTGATGATGCTGCCAGGGAGGTCGTTTTACCAGCTGTGGGGATTTGATGCCAGGCTTAGCTGAACCAAGAGTCTGGCCTGATGGAGCAGATGTCTTAGGGCCACTCGGTTTTTTTTCCTTTCAGAGGCCAAAAAAGCAAATCTAAAATCAATCTGTGCACTTTCCCAGCTCGTGGCTGCCATGGCCCTGCCTGGCTCGGTGGGGGGGGGGGGCCCAGGGGTGCCATGGCCACGTGACTGCTGAACTGAGCTGGAAATCCTGCATGTGACATTGGTGTGTCTTTAGATGTGACTGCTGCATTCGTGACCTTTCATAATCGCTGTGCCTAATTGCGAAGCCCTTCACAGGGAGCAGCAAGAGCATCTGTCCTCCAGCTGGGCCAAATCTCCTGAGCGATGGGAGAGGAGCTCTCGCTCCCTGGGACTCAGGGGTGCCCTAGGGTGCGTGGGGGCTGTGTCAGACCAGCTTGGAGAAGTGCCCCACATTTTTCCCCAGAGCTCAGAGGGTTTGGGAGGAGGCAGCAACTGGGGTGGTGAGGGGTCTCACTCAGCCTCTTTCTTCCAGCTGTAACCTGACTTGCCCACCCGGCCGCTATGGAGCCAACTGTGCCGAAGCCTGCAGCTGCCACGATGGTGCCTGTGACCCGCTGACAGGTGCCTGCCACATGGGTGAGTGCTGGTGGGCAGGGGTCGGGATGCCGGGCTCTGCTGCAGGGCCGTCACCGGGGCTGACCTGCGGGTTTTGTCTTGCAGAAGCCAACCAGCGGATGGGGGTGATTGGGGCAGGAGCCCTCCTGGCGCTGCTGCTCATCCTCCTGCTCTCCCTGCTCTGCTGCTGCTGCGTCTGCCGCAAGAAGGACGAAGCCTGCGGGTGGGTGCTGGGGATGGGCAGGGCTCTTGCTGAGTTCTGCCACAAAGCCTGAGGAGAGGGAGGAGCTGTGGGTCTAGGGACATCAGTGGCCAGTGCGGGGCTGGGACTGGTGGGGGGGTGCAGGGACCGCACTGGGCCACAGCAGTGCTGTGGGGAAACTGAGGCAGAGCAGTGCTGCCTGCCCGGCACCCTGT
This sequence comes from Athene cunicularia, assembly GCF_003259725.1. Taxonomy (NCBI): domain Eukaryota; kingdom Metazoa; phylum Chordata; class Aves; order Strigiformes; family Strigidae; genus Athene; species Athene cunicularia. Next base: position 286,171 of record NW_020799121.1, on the reverse strand, counting down.
GCCCTGCAGGTCCTTGGGGTCTGAGCAGATCCTGCTGCATTCTCAGGGCAGTGTTCAGCTTGGGGGCTGATGGAGGGGCTTGGTGTGAGCCCTGCCTGCAGACCCCCTTCCCCCTCTCCCTGACTTGGTTTCCCTCTTGTGGGCCATCATTTCATGGAGACCCACCAGGTCCCCTCCAGTCTCCAGGAGGCTGGAGCTGATCTGCAAAGGGAACCCTAAAATACAGCATGGGCATCAAGATGTGACTGAGAACCCCAGAACAAACCCCTGGGCCATGGGGTGTGATCCAGGGCGGGTGATGGGCTGCGGAACTGCCGACTGTCCCTCACAGGGACGTTCAGGACAGGGAGGGTGAGTTTCTGCATCAAGGTCGGGATGTCAGAAGCATTTTGACAGCACCAGGTGACATCCCACCACAGGGACAGGGATGGAGACAGACCCAATTGCAGGGGAGAGGAAGGTTTGTGCTGCTCAGCAAGGGATGAGCAGCTCCTCTGGCTGCAGAGGAAGGTCTCCCCTTGTGCTGCTGGCCACTGCATGTAAATTTTCCAGAAGCCTCCCCTTGCAGCTCTGCCAGCTCAATCCCAGCATGACACATGTGGCTTGGAGACCCTGGGGACTGCATGTAATTATCCTGCAGATAAAAGCACAAACACAGCCCCACATGGTGAAGTATCGCACAGGGAAAGGGGAAATGGCTCAAAGCAGTTTCCTCTCTCCTGGGGTACCCAGATCTCTGCAGTGTCCCCAAAGAGCTGGGTCACCTGCAGTGCCATCCCAGCAGTGGTCCCTGGCCAGAGCAGCCCCAGGGACTGTGGCAGTGGTGGGCACATTGCAGGTTGCCTTGCGTCAACATGGGAAGCTGCTCACTCCTGCGGCTGCAGATAATTGCTTGAAACCTCGTCCCCAGGAGGCTTCAAAACCAGAGAGCAAATAAAGAGAAGCCACGTGTTTGTTTTCGGGTTGGGATGATTTCTATTTTTTTTAAAGATTCAGAGTCTTGGCCGGGTGTTGTGAGTGTTTTGGGGCTGGGCTGTCAACGGCCATGGCCAGATCTAGCCTTTCCACCATCCCCTGGCACTGCTCCGCGTCCCGGCACAGTGCAAGCTGGTGCCTGGGGCTGGCAGCAGCTCCGGCAAGTCCCAGGCCCCCTGTGTTATGGGCACCCCCCTGCTTGGATCAGCCCCATTATATTTCCCAAAACCCCTTTGCGTTTGCAGCATGCCCGAGCTCCTGGCTCCCGCTATGGCCCCATGAGGGCTGTCCCCACTGCGACGCAGGTGCTGGTGCCTCTGATGAGGCCGTCACCTTCTCTTGCAGCTCCAGCCAGGACCCGGCAGCAGCCAAGAAGCCACCGAGACGCTTGTGCGGGCGTTTCAGTCGGATCGGCATGAAGCTCCCACGTATCCCCCTGCGCCGCCAGAAGTTACCCAAGGTTGTGGGTAAGGTGCTGGGGTTTGAGGAGGGGGCAGAGAGCCAAACCCCGGGGGCTATACTCCTGGCAGGGCAGTGCACATGACTCACAGCATCCTTTCCAGCCTCAAAGCCAGGGCAGTAAGCACAGCAGAGTGGTGACGGGCCACACGGGTCCCAGGGACCATCACAGGGCTTGGTGCATGTTGCCGGGCTTGCAGGGGTCACCCCTTTCTCAGACTGCAGCTTCTGGATCTCAAAGTGCATTGGTTTGCTTTGTGAGGGTGGGCACTTGGAGCCTGGAGCTCTACCGAGCTGCTTTTTGAGGTTTTTAGGCTCTCCAGGTAGAGGAACAGTCCCTGTCGCAGCAGTAAAATGCCTCGTTTACCCTTTTGGTCCTGACCTAACCCTTCCCCAGCTTTGCGTGGAGCTGGAGCGTCCGCGCTGGGGCCGGAGCCCACCCCACTGCCGTGCGCAGCAGAGTTGAGGATGGAGAGGCAGAGACTGGCTGAGATCCCCACACTGCATGGGTACAAACGGCTTGCAGGGGGATGCTCACACTCGGCAAAGCCCTTGGCCAGGATCTGTAAGGGCTGTTGGGGACTCCCTGCATCCAGGCAGCTGGGGAACACTGTCCCCTGCATGCTCTGAACCCTCCCTGCGCTCATCCCCGTGTGAGAAGCTGGGGATGTGCTGCCTCAGAGAGGACTTCATTGAATAAGCCTGGGGGTGAAGGCAGTGCTCCCCGGCCTGCACTGGCATGGGGCTCAGCCTCATGCCCCACTCCCTGAGCCCAGCGCCTCCCCAGACACACAGTGCCGGTGGGATGCCCTGAGCAGCTGCATCCCAGCACACAGCGGCTCAGCACGAGGCCAAATCCCCCATCCCAGGTGGGACACGGAGGTGGTCCCATCCTGACATGCCGTGCCCGAGCTCCAGTGTCAAAGCCAGGGGGACAACTCCTCGCTGCATGGGGCATGGCAGAGCCCACCCTAGAGCGAGGTGCGCCGGTGCCGGAGAAACATTCCTGCTGCAAGGATAACAGAGGCCGTGTTTGTGGAAGGGGCCAGGCAGGGCTTGGGGAGGACAGAGGGTGCCTGTGTGTGGTGAGGGCAGGGCGGGGTTCAAGGGGGCTGTCTGCAACTTCTCCATGCCGGTCTGGAGGGAGTTGGCACCCACCCAGCTGCTCTGTGTAAGCAGCAGCCCCGGGAAAGGCTGAGGATGTGGCACCAGTGCCAGGGGGATGCTCAGGATGGTATTGTGTCCTGGAAAGGCTGGGGCTATTCCTGGAGCCTGGTTGTGGGGCTGGGGGTTGTTATTTTGCTGGGCTTTGGTCAGGGCTTGCCTTGTGTGCATTATGTTCTCCTGCACGGTGGAGCCAGTGTGGGTTTTGGCAGCTCCCAGTCCCTCTGGTGCAGGGTCTGGCAATGCCTCGAGCCCCCGCTGGGTCTCTGTCCAACCCCGGGTCAGGGAGAGCTGTTGGGGTGCCTGTGACAGCCTGGTGACCGTGGTGCCACATCAGCCTGTGGCTCCACTTGGAAGCCACAGTGCCCAGTACATGGTGGCAGAGGCCGCCTGTTCCCCACATGGGTCCTGCGCCAGGAGGAGGGTCCTCAGGATGCTGAAATGTCCCATCCCAAGTGCTGGGTCAGTGCTGGAGGTGCTCAGGCCCCTGTGGGGATGTCGTGGTGAAACTGGTGCAGCCTGAAGCCGAGGATGCCAGCAGATTGTCGCTCTGGATCTGCTCATGTCCTTGCAGAGCTGCTGCCGTGGCCATGCATTTGCTGGCACCAGGTTTTCCCCTCTGGGCTCAAACATGATTGAGGCCACCACCAGTGAGCTCAAGCCCACACGTGGTAGAACGTGGTAGGCAGCAGGTCTTGAAGCCCCAGTGAAGCTCAATAGGTGCCTGGAGCCCCAGGTGCCCCCCTCAAAAACTGCTCCCCGGCCTTGGCACCAGCGTTGGATCTGCAGCATCTCCCTGGGGTTTGTACCCAAGCTGGCAGCCCACACGGCTACAGCCTGGGTGGCCATGGTGCCAGGGTTTGGGCATCCCTGCATGCACGAGTTTCATGGGGTTTACTTCTCAGGACATCGGTACCAGCGTGGGTCCCAGTTGCGTGTTGCCCCGTGGGTGTGGGGACTAACTGGAGCTCTGCACCCCACTGCCATGTCTCCTCTCCAAGCAGCGAAGCTCAAGCCAGCCCCAAGGCGGGGGGGAGCTTGAGACAAGTTGAGGGGGGGCAGCCAAGAGGGCCCCAGGGCCACGCTCCCATGGCTCTTCTGTGGCTTCTCACTGCTTCATCCTGGTCTTGAGACTGATCAGCTGCCGTGCAAGGTGGGCTGGGCTTGGCACCCCAGTGCTGTGGCCCCGGGAGATTTTGGGGAGCAGTGACAGGAGGGGACCTGCAGGAAGTGTCCACATTTCTTCCAGCCCTGTCAGCCCGTGTTCTATCAGCCAGGGGAGGTAGATCCCAGGGGACCACACAGGAGCCCCCAAGCCTGGCTCTGGGTGTGCTGCACATCCTCTTTTTATCCTTTGGCTGGATCCTGGGTTTCATTTGAGTCCCAGAGACGCCTCGTGGCTGTGAGTCCCAGCCGCTCGTCATGCCTCCTCTCAGGAAGCATCTCCCTTCATCCGCTTCCAGCCGGCTGCTTTTAATTTTCCCTTTTTGGTTTTTATTACAAGGAAAGCCATGTTGAAACTGCCGCTTCCCCCTCTCCAGGCCATTTGCTCTTTAAATATCACTGCTTTTTTTTTTTTTTCCCTTTCTCCCAGAAGCCAAACTATGCAGGGGCGAGCATGCATCGCTGCCGTCATTTTAATGACCTTGCATCTCTGAAGCCAGATTCCCTAATAAAGCATAAATGTTCCGGTGGGCATCCTGGTAAAACTTAGAGTTATTTTATTGTGAAACAGGGACGTGGTGCAAGAATCAAACAGGCCAAGCAGGAAATTGCAGCATGATTTAGATGGCCAGGATGTGCAGGCAGAGGTTACAAATACCTGGAAATACCGATGTGCAGCTGCTGCGCAGGGGGAGCCTGCCTGTACGCTGGGGTTTTGCGGCCCTTGCAAAGCAGGACTCTGCCTGGGCTTGGAGGCAGCTTGCCACCGTCCCAAGGGACAGCATCCAACAGGCAGGGGATGGCGACAAGAGCATCTGGTGCTGCCCAGCTCTCTCCACCCAGCTGGGTGCTGCCCCTGTCCTGCAGGAACCCCAAGGATGATGCTGAAGCTGCGGGCACCTGAGGAAGCCCTATGGGGTGGGACATGAACTTATACAGCAAAAAGCCTTAAAAAGGATCAAACAGAAGAACCAGTACCTCCCAACTCAGGCAACTGTCACTGCTCAGCTTTTTAATTATTTTTTTTTTACTGTTGAAACCAAAAACACCAAGTTTTTCCTCTCTGGTGGTTTTTCTCTTCTGCGCGGCTTCTCTGCAGGTGGTCCCCACAGCAGAGAGACAGTGCTGGGGCAAGGAGAGATGTTCCTCCTCAGCTTCAGGATGGGAGAAGCTGGTAAAGGGATTGAAAAGTGGCAGAACTGGGAAAAAATGGTGATGTACATCCCCCTACTGCAGGCATCCTTTTACCATCCTTCTACCTCCTTTTGCAGAAGCAGAAGTAAAATGCAAACGGTAGTGCTGAAGTGGAAATTAGTGTATTTAAAGCCAGCAGCTCATTTCTTTCCCCGGGAAGGGGACAGTCACATCACCAGGAATTTCTTTGCGAGGTGCCTGTGCTAGGTTGAAGAGCTCACAGGTGACTGCTGGGATGCTCACTGGGTCCTCACAGGACCCAGGGTTTTGGGTGGTGCATCCCTCCGCCATGTGCATCCTCAGTTTGGGTGGCTGGAGACCTGCTGTGGAGAGGGGATAAGAGGGGGTGTGTAAGGCTTGCGTGGGCTCTGCTGTCCAGAGCCACTCATCCCTAGGCATGAGGGATGCTGGTCACCACCGTTGCTGGTTGATGGCTTCTGGGGGTGCTTTGCTGAGGGACCTGATGGAGATGTGCAGCGAGAGCTGTCCCCGTGGCTGGGACGCTGTCCCTGTCCCCAACACGCACTGGTAAGTTGGGCAGGGGGCAGCTGTGCAGCATCCCAACCTCCTGGCTGGTGGGGGGTTGGGGCATTCAGCAGGACGGGCACTGATAGCAGTCCCTTGGTCTTGCAGTGGCCCATCACGACCTGGAGAACACCCTGAACTGCAGCTTCATCGAGCCGCCCTCTGTGGTGGAGCAGCCTTCCCCATCCTGGTCATCCCGTGGCTCCTTCTCCTCCTTTGACACCACAGATGAGGGGCCAGTGTACTGTGTCCCCCATGAAGGTGAGCAGGGGGGCCACGGCGCTTCCCCAGGGGACTTTGGGGCCATCACCAGGGGCCATCTCCTGCTCAGTGGAGAGGCATCAGCCTTGCACGGTGGGTACCATGTCACCCTGGCTTCTCCTGCCCCGGGAAGGGATGCGGGTGCTGATGTTGCCTGCCACGCAATTTCAGAGGTCCCTCCTCTGGCGTTTGCTGCTCCGGGGTTGTTTTAAGAGTCTTCTTGTGCTGGGATCCCTGACTAGGAGGAGGGAACAGGGGCACACCGGGGTGTAGGGGGGAAGCAGGTGGGATGTCTCGTCCCACCATGCTGCAGGAGCGTCTCAGTCCTTCCCCTCCCTGGGCACACATCTGCCTGACGGCCCTGTACTCTTCCCACAGAGAGCATGGGTGACAGCAGGGACAGGGGGACACTGTCCAGCCCCGGGGACAAGCTGGTGGCGCCGGCCAGTGGGGAGGAAGCGGGTGAATACACCTTCCTGAAGGAGACAGGCTCTATCAGAGCGTTCCCAGCCGACAGCAGTGAAACACCCCTGCTCAAGTCCTCGGACAGCGAGCGCTCCTCCTGCGGCTCGGGCTCGGCTGGTGCCGCACTCTATGCCCGGGTTGCCCGTCTCTCCAAGCAGTCCAAGGAGGAGGAGGATGCCACCACAGAGCCCCGCAGCCCCGGGAAGCCACCATCCCCAGAAAGGACCAAGCCCCGTCCTCCAGACCCAGCCACAAAGCCCAAAGTCTCCTGGATCCATGGCAGGTACAACTCCAGCCAGTCCAACTCGCTGCCAGCACCCAGCCGGTCCCCAGAGCGAGCAGCCGCCCGGTCCAGCAGCCCTGAGCAAGGCCAGGGCTTGGCCAAGAGGAAGAGGAGCCCAAGTGAGACATCAGCCAGCGTGCAGGGCAGAGCAGAGGAGAAGGGCAGCACGCGGGGCAAGGAGAAAGTGCAGAAGCAACTGAAGGAGCCTGGAGTCTCCGAGGGCAAAGCCAGTCTCAGCAGCGAACCCCAGTCGCCCTCCAAGCCCAAGCAGAGGAGCAAAGCCAGCTCAGAGCCAACAGAGAGCATCAATGGGGCGGTGCAGAACGCCTTCCGAAAGATGGGCACCTTCCAGCCGGAGCGGCGGGTCGGGGACAACAGGGATGCTCCTCGCAGCCCTGGCACCAGTAAACCCCGCTCCGAGCCCCTCCATCCCCACCTGGCCTCTGAGCTGGCAGCCCAGCTGAAGGAAAAGACTCAGAGCCTCAACAAGGGGGATGGAGGCACCCGGGCAAACGGGGTGGGCACCCAACGGGAGAAGCCCACCCCTCCACAGAAGGCCAAGCGCTCGGCGGCTGCCGGCGGCCAGAAGACCAGCAAGCCCTTGCTGCCCACCTCTCCCCACCTGCAAAAACTGATCCCTGGGGTGTCCGAGCTGGTGGCTGGGGAGCCCAAGCGGGTGGAGAAGCCAAGCACCGGCAGCGGCCAGGACCAGGCTCTCCCCAGTGAACAAGCAGCCAAGAAAACCCCCATTAAAAAGCCTCCCAGGAAGAAGAGCCGAGAAGCCAGCCTGGAGCCACCCAGGGCAGCTGCTGTGCCCGCTCAGGCAGTGCAGTGACCGGGAGCCAGGCACTGGCCCCGCACCAGCCGGCTGCGTGCCGGAGGAAGGACGTTTGCCAGCATGGCCAGTGGACGTGGAAGCTGGACTGGGCAGGGGGCACTGGAAGAGCCTTGAGCCTCCATTTCCCTGCCCCCATCTCCCTCATCCCCCTTTTTCCTTTAGTCTCCCCTGCCCCAGGACCTGCTCCTCCCCGCCAATGCCCTGCTGCCTGCTCCCTGCCCGGGACTGGCAGCTTGCCCTCCCCGTGCAGGGCAGGACCGCAGGGAGCTGGCCCAGCCGCCAACCCGGGGGGCTCCATGCGTGGCATGTCGTGTCTGTCCCTGCCCCCCCCATTTTTTTGTAGCAGTATTATCAATCGCATAAGCAGTGCTTGTTGTACTAGAGGTACCCACGGTATATTCTGCAGTAACGGAGCCACTCACTTCCCACGCCCCACTCGGGTCTGTTGGGCTCGCGGGGCACGGGAGAGGGAGGGTGCTGCTGCTTGGTGCCAGGGACCTGCCCTGCACCCATCACCGGCAGCAAAGCCCAGCCCTAGCACCCTGGGCTCCGGGCACGGCTCTCCAGTGCCAGTCTGGCCGCAGCGCGCCCTGCCCGGTGTGGGGTCGAGCTGGTTTCGACCGATGCCGCCCTCCCCTCCACCCCTGGGGTTGCTTCTGGCCAAGAGGAAAGCACTATTTATGGCCAGATCTGGATGCCTTTTGGGCTCCCATGTCCCATCCAGTGGAGTTGGAGGGATTAGTTTGGTACGACAGAGCCTGGCACATCTGCAGAGCGCTTTCCTAATAAAAATGTATTTCTTCTGTAGGTGGGTGCCGTCTCTCCATGCCCCAGGCTCCCCATGGGCAGGTGATGTGCTGGGCATCGCCTGGTCTTGCTGGGGTGCTCAGCCCAGCCCTGAGTGGGATGCAGTGGGGAGATGGATGACCTTGCAGCAGGTACAGGCAGGTGGTGACAGGCAGGGTGGGGAGGCAGGTCCCCATCATGGCTGCTGCTATGTGCTCTCTTGGCACCAGAGACCAGCCCTGAGGGCAAGATGAGGAGCCCCTCATCGCTCAGTATCCAACATCCTCCTCCAGCCCAGCAAGAGCCCTGTGGGGAAGACTGGTCTTGTGTTCAGGCCCTCTCCAGCATAGCTGGGATTGGACCCTGGGACTCAGGAGAGCTCTGGCCACTGGGCACCCCTGAATGGGTGTTCAGGGTGCTAGCACTCAAATGTGGGGGGACACAGGGGGCTGGCAGTGGGGTGCAGGGCTCTGACCCCAGCTTTCTAACCCCCCTTGCCAAGGGGCTGCCAGCCCTGGCAGCATTTGGGCTCTCCATGCAGCATGATGCTGCCATGTGTCAAGGCTGGGAGAAGCCCAGGGGCCAGCTAAGATGGGCTTTCTCCTACATGGCTTCTGCCAGATTCCTGAGCAGTCTTGCCCGCAATTTGCCTGCATCCTGCCTGCACACTACCTGCATGCTTCTGTCACTTTGCCTGTGTGCTGCCTGCACACTGCTTAATCTCTGTGTGCATTTTGCAAGCTTTGTGCTTGCTACCTGTGCTCTCCCTCTCTCTGCCTGCGCTTTGCTCACACTCTGCGACCTGCCCACACGCTGCCTGTGCTCTGTGTCGCTGCCCAGGCCTGCGGCGGGGAAGCATGGAGGCTGCAGCGAAGCCCAGCCTGTCCTGCCACTCCTGGCACTTGCACAGCGCCTGCTGCCCGTGGGGCTGTAAATGTTGGGTCCTCTGGGGCAGTGGAGCCCCTGGCAGGCTCCCCCGGCCTCACCCGGAGCCTCTGCCAGCCCTCCCTGGAGGAGCCAGAGCCACAGGCTGCGGGGGACCCTCCCTAATGTGAGAAGTGAGTGGGGCTCTCTGCTCCAGTGGGAGCTGGAAGCACTGGTGCCCACCATTGACTCATCCTCAGTTTGCCAACGGTGGGGGAGAGTGGCCTGGGAGAAGACCACTGGACCAAAAGATCCACCACAGGGTAATCGCAGGGTTGGTGGAAGCAGCTGGTGGACATCAGGATGAGATGAGACCAGCTGGAACAGGACTGCAGCCAGCCCGGCTTGGCACTTGGGAGGGGACAGGGCTCCAGCATGCTCCCTGCCACCGCTCGGCATCGCAGAGCTGGAGCCAGCACAGTGTCCGACACTGGCTGGAGAAACTTCACCGCATAGCAAAAAGCTGAAGAATAAAAGGATGAGACATCACATGACTTGTCAGCTTTGCTTACCAGACTCCTGGCCACCTTTCAGAGTTTCTTCGATCTCCCTCCCCTTTCCCTCAGGTTTCACTTGGGAAGATGAAGGGTGACAGCTGGAACTACTCCTGGGACATCACACAGTGCAGAAACAGGAGGTGATGAATCAGCTCAGTGTCACCAGAGACAAAATAGACAACATCAATACAAAAATGGGCACACTGAGCCTATGAGAGCCGGGTTGGCATTGAAACCCCTCTCCCTCTGCCATAGAGGCTGTTGAAGAAAAGAAGAGGCTTCCAGGGGGTTCAGAAAAGTCTGGGACTATGGCTAATAAACACCCATAGGTTAAAAAAAGAAGGAAAGGAGTTAAATCCAGGCAATAAAAGTGTGAAAATAAATACAATTAAAGAGGAAATGGGTTGTCACAGACATCATGCAGTCCTGTACAAATCTCTTCATGTCAGTGCTGAAGAACATCAATGGGGTACCAGCCATGATGTTCATGATTGTGAATTAGGGAATAGCCCCAGGCTCCTCTCAGGGAACTTTCTCACTCGGGCAGGCAGAAAAGCTGGGGCTGGTGCCCCAGGAATGTTAGGCACTGCAAGCTCACCCCAGTCCCCAGGCTATCCTGAGACAGCAGAGCTTCACCCAGGCATGAGCCCATCCACGGGCTCCAATCACAGCCCCAGCAAGCCAGAGGAGGCCCACACGTGAGTAGCCTATAGGTAATGCAAAAATCCCACATTGCAGACGCTGACATGCCTTCTGGCAGGTCGCTGGATGCTCCAGCCCAACCAGGCAATAATCATCACATCAGGACAGCCATGGTGTTGTCGGGAATCTCCAAGGAAGGAGATCCCCCAGCTCCCGTTAACTGTCTCAGGTTTGCGCCACTCTCCTGGGGAGGAATTTTCTTCTGAGGTCCAGCCTGAACCTCCCAAGCTGCAGTTGGTGACTGTTGTCCTCATCATGTCATCTGGCACCACTAAGAAGGATTCAACTCCATCATCTTAGTTGTTTGCTGCTCTCAGACCCCCTTCACCTCCTCATGGCCAGGCTAACCCAGCCCAGCCCCCTCCACCTCTCCCGTGTGCCAGCGCCATGACCATGTTGGTAGCCTTCCTCCAGGCCTCTCCAGTTTCTTCACATCCCCCATGAACTGGGAGGCCCACATCTGGACCCTACTAGGTGGAGAGGCAGCAGCTTCCTTCAGGTGCCTGCCCATGGCCTTCCCAGCATCACCCACTATGGGCTTTGCATTACGCTGGAGAAGAGCAACAACAAGCTGGTGTTCATCCTGAGGTCTACCGCAGCCTCCTAGTTCTTTTCAGCAGGGTCCTTCCAGCTCAGATGGGTCAGATGCTTCTTCAGGAAATGTCCTGTGAGGCCACAGGCCATGAAGACCATCACAATGGATGAGGCATTGCCACACCTCAGCATCACAATGGGCTGATTTTTCTGCATGACGTGAGCGTGAGTCTTTTCCAAGCACCCTGCCAGGGCCTGTAGGCTTTCATCCCACCACTGCACTTTGGTTGCCTCTGACTGAAGCACCCTGTGATAGACACTGGTGAGGGGTCCACAAATCAGCAGAGGCTGAAAACCATAAAACAATTTCTCCTGCAGCTGTTGAGTCCCACCAGAAAGATCATATATAGTATAATTTCTTTTCTTGCTTTTCTTAGCTGCTTTCGACCACTCTCTTGGATGTGCAGAACCCTTTGACTTCAAGGAAAAAACAGCTGAACCCAATCACAGGAGGATGTCTAATCCCATGGCTGAGGAGAAGCAGTGGATGAGGCTGCGGGAGATGCGGCAATGGAGCAGGACCTGTCCAGTGGCCACCAGCTCTCCTCTCCACAGGTACCTCCTCCCGGGGAAGCAGAGGAGTGCAGCAGCAATTGTTGCCCATCCTCTCCTCCATCAACACTGTAACACTGATCTTCCCGTTTCATCCCAATTTCCCAAACCGAAGAAGGAGCTGTTAGGTTGGACAACAGCACATTTGTTTTGGCTTGGCCAGCAAGCAATGATAAAAGCAAGCCCATTGCCAACAATTCATTTCCTATTTCAGGCCTTACCAAAAATAAACTCGGAAGGGAAACTCCAATGAGAATGAAACACACATGAAACAACGGGCTCCCAAAATTATATGGGGAAATCTCTCCCTCAACACTCGCTGGGAGGGGGTACAGCAGTGCCAGGGGTATTTCGTGTTGGAGGTGGGATTGCAAGGTCCTTGGGGAGCGCCATCAGCACCACAGCACAAGCCAGGGTTATAGGGATGTAAATATATATATTCAGCTGACACTTCTTGTAGTGGCGTCGTGTGGGTATGTTATACGTGGGGAAATGGCCCTTCCCTTCTTTGCCCCAAAAGTGGATATAATGATCCCTGGTTGCTTTTCCCAGGACACTCAGCTCCAGGAATGGCCAGGCTGGGGGCACCGGACTGTCCCCCAGCCACATGGGTGACATCCTCGTCAGGTGGCACAGGGCTGCTCAGCGGATTGCCCTACAGACTGAGACCCCAAAGAGGAGCAGCCACTCCAACACCACCAAAGTCACTTCACATTCCTCACCACAGCCGTCAGCGACCTCATCAACATCCCTGGAAGACTCTGGTGGCATTTGAGTTGCAGTGACTAGCAGCCTTTTGCAGGCCATCATCTCCTCCTTATATATCCACCCTCTGCCCACCAGCTCTACTCCTGCAGTGGGGCTCAGCCCTGGTCATGAAGGAGCCCACCATGCCATAGGTGCTGCGGTCTGGTGGGATGCCCAGCCCTGGCATCAGCCCCCAGTGGGAAGGAGGAAGCTGCACCCAGTGCTCTGGGGTGCCAGGGGTCCCCAAAAGCATGGGTAGTGGCTCCAGGACCCTGTGCCACCAGCCCTAGAGTGACATGAACACCGTGAACCGGCACCTGCAGCTTTCCTGTGGGATGAGGGTGCCTTTTGGTGGCTGTCTGCACCCTTTCACCCCATGGAGGGCTGCCAGGGGGCTGGTTTTGTCACTGCAGCATTTCCTTGTGCCCAAGATGCCACAAGACACAGGACATCAATATAAATATATACAGCAGGAGTAGATACCTTTTAATATATATATATATACACACACACATAAATACATATATATGTAAAAAAAAAGTATATATACATACATTCCTATCAACTCCAGGAATAGATTTTTTTCTATGTGTACATATACATATTTTCATATATATACACACACACACACTCCTATTTACTCCTGGAGTGCATAATATATGCACTTATAAATATGTAAGTGTGTAAGTAAAAATATATATACCTTTTTATATATGCATTTATATTTATATATATATATATATATTTGTGTGTGTGTATATATACACACATATATTTATCCAAGCTCCGGGAGCTGAAGGTGAGGATGGCCGGGCCGGGCCCCCAGCCTGCAGCATCCAGGTGCCAGCCCCATGTCTGCCGGCCGCGTGGCAGTGCCACCCAGGCACATCCCAACACCAGGCCCTCAGACCAGGTCTTTGGGACCTTGAGTCCAACAAGCGCCACATGGGCATCTCCCTGAAGATCTGGGGTTCAGGGAGCCAGAGGCATGGGGGTGCCCCAGCATGGAGCTGCTGGGGGAGCAGGGTGTCTGGCGGGGACTTGACCTCCCTGCATCCTTCTGAGCTGCGCAGCAGCTCCAGGCTCTGAAGGCAGGAGCTGGCACCTCTCTAAAGCCATTGTGTCCCCACTGACATCATGCTCCTCTGCCCCATCCTCTGCTGCAGTGCAGTGCTTGGGCTCAGCTGCAGGGTGGGATTCAAACTGGGGATGTGCCCTCAGCTCATTGGGGTCTCCAGTGGACCCTCCGCAGCCCCCCTGACCCTCCAGCACTAAGGATGGGATGCACATGAATGTGTCATTTGGGGGGGGGACAGTGCTGTTCCCTGAGCAGCCTCGGGGCACTGGGGAACTGGAGGACTGTTGCTGGACCCCTTGCCTTGGCAGGCATTGGGTGGGCACACAACACCTCCCTGGACAGCCCGCAAAGTAAACCCAGTTTGGCTCCATTTTAAGACTCTCCTCACCCAATGGAGTAGTGGAAGCATTTGCATGTGATCCAGGGCACCAATTAATCCCGGGCTGTAATGAACTGCGCAGAGCAAAGGGATGAAGCTCAGCAGCTGCAGCGCTTTGGGGCTGCAAACACATTTCTAGCACACAGAGCCATCCCTGAGCAGACCCAAGAGCTTGAGCCTTTACTGCAGCCTCTGGAAGCTCTGTCTGGCATCATTTGGGAAAAATCCCTGGTTTTGCACAGAAAGCACTAACGCACTTGCATCTGAGTGCTTTGAGCAGGAGAGGAAGAATAATTAGGCAAAAGATAGGCAGAGGCATCTGCACCACCGCTACCTGATTTATCCCCGTGCCTGCGCTGGCCCAGCTGCGCGCCATAACGCGCCTGGCCTTGTTTAGTCTGTATGGGAGCACAAATCACGGCGCAATGTCATCACTCTGCCAGGATCTGGATTTCATTAGGAGCCACATGATCAGCCTCGGCTGCTGCCAGGGGCTGGCGGCTCTCTCCCCCCACAGAGCTGCACAGGGGTGACGGGTTGGGGCACAGGGCTGGATAAGCGCCTTGTCTCAGGTGAGGAGCAGCAGTCACCCCTCTGGGACAGGGGCTTTGTCCCCCTGGGAGGTTTGAAGACCCTGAAAATATTGTTAGGGGGAGGGAGGGTGGCCTGAAGCTGTCCCCTGCTAGCATAGTGATGGCAGGGGTACAGCAAGATGGACTCCCAGAGCAGCCCTTAGCCCAGAAGATGGGACCCACAAATTTGAGTGACTGATGAACTTTTGGGTCCCCAAAAGTCAGGCTGCAGAAACAGAGGGGCACAGCTGGCAAATGGGCAGCCGGATGGGGCTGCCTGCCATCTGCTGCGTCCCACTGCACCCTTTGCACACCTTGCATCCAGTGCCACCTTTGCAGTCTGCTGCACCCTCTGCATCCGGCTGTACCCTTGAATCCTCCGCAGCCCACTGCAGCTCCTTCACCTCTTGCACCCTTCTCAGCCCGCTGCACCCCTCCCATCCCACTGCACCCTTTGCGTCCCTTGCAGCCAGCTGCATCCCTTCGTCCCTTGCACCCTTTCACCCCTTGCAGCCCATGGCCCCTGCACAGAACTCCCAGCCAAGCACTGCTCTCTCCCCCCACCTCCCTCCCAGGTACAAAGCACCTTGCAGTGACCCAAGAGCCCCCACACCGGGCGGCTGAGAGCCCCACTAGCAGCATGTGGGGGAAGTAGCTCCCTTGCCCAGAGCAAGCCCAGGTTCGCCAGGCAGGGCTGCACTGGCAGAACTGGGTTGTCCACAGGGTGGTATAGACCTGTCACCCCGTGCCAAACAGACCTGACAACCCCTCTGCTCTGCAGGGAGTGGAGACACAAAGTGATTCCTGGGCTGCTGGGCCATGACTAACACAAATTGGCCTTGGCTGAGCATCCTTGTCTCCTCCCAGGGAAGGATGTGCAGTCAGGATGCCTGCATGCAGCATCTCCTGAGTCCCCATGGATGCTCAGCTGAGACAATCAAAGCCCAGCCATGTTTTCCAACACATTTCCAACGATGCATGCTCCTCTTGGCAGGTCAAACCCAGCTTTTCCAGCTCAGTAGCCCTCATTCCACTGGCTACATTAGCAGCTGGTCATGAAGGGAGCACCGAGGTTTCACCCAGCGCCACCAAGAGCCAGCGACCACCTCAATCCAGATCTTATTTTAGCTGCAGCTCAGGGGTGAAATTCCCGTTCAGATATTCAGCTCCAGAGGCCAGAGCAGGGAAAACACTTTTACTTTGCAGTGTTTAAATTGGAATAAATCCGGTGAGCCCGAGGCTGTGAGGCTCCTGCAGTCCCAGCCACACTCTCCCCTTGCCCAGGGGATGAACGTGCATGAGGCTGAGGTCAGACACGAGGTTAAAGTGCCCGAAAAAGGAGGGGATAGGCAGCAAAGCCACCATGATGGGTGACCACACACTCAGTGCAGGATGGAGTTGGTGACCTGGGGCTGGAGCCTCTTCCCCGAGGGTGCAGAGGGCTGGTGCAGCTCTTGGAGGGTCCAAGAAGGAGCTGGAGGATACTCAGGCAAACCATCCAAACTAAGCCAGGTGAAGAGAGTAGGATCCAACCCCAAGGAGAGGAACCACCTTGAGACCTGGACTTGCAGGGGTTGCTGCTCCAGGAGTGTCCTGGCTCCATCCCCAGCTCGGGTACCAGCCAGGGACGAACCGAATGCACCATGGCCTGGGCTGATCTGCTGTCGAGTCACTGGCTCCAGCACAGCCGACCCAGTGCTCCTGGCCTGAGCCCTGGATGATGCTGCCTTGTCCCCTGCCCCACGGTAAAAGCAATAAAGCCACGTTTGGCACAAAAGCCACAGTGCATCGGCCTCTTTGGGTGACAGCTGGCTGCCTGGTGAAACCATGCTTCCCGAAGGCTGAGCGGCTGCGGGGGGGGCGAACTCCCAGCTCCAGAGCGGTGACTCAGAGCTGTGGTGACGTGGCGGCTCTCCCATGGGGACACCAGGCTCGGGCAGCCCTCTCCTGTGCATGGGTTTGTGCTCGGATTTCCCTGGAGGATTGTTCCTAATTGCAGTGTGCTCCCGTTGCAAAAACAAGCTGTCCTGCTCCATGCATGTGTGCGCCCCTCTTCCACTGCCATCTCTGCTCAACTCAGGGTCCAGAAAGGCTATAAAAATGATGTCTTCCAGCATTTCTGATCATGCAAACATGCCTTTGGGGGAATGTAACATCCAGGCATCTCTTCCCTGTATGGGCAGTGAACACCTTTGCAAATCTGTCCACCCTGGGAGATACTGTTCCTGCAGGTGAGCGCAAGAAGCCTGAACCCCACAGGGCGATACTTTGATCAGGGGTGCAGTGGCAAGCAGAGCCCTTTGCCTCCCTGGATGTCCCCGCATGTCCCATGCCGGAGCATGGGCTCCATTCCATGTGTGCTTGTCCCGCTGCTTCTCACCACCCACCTCAGCACCAGCAGTGTCAGAAAAGCCCTGGGGATGGTTTGGGGGCTCGAGAAGAAGTAGCAGGCCAGGACAACCCTCAGCTCCCTCTGTGCCAAGGCAAGGAGCACCCTGCTTCCTCAGTGCAGAGCCCCCATGGCCATTAGGACCCAAACGTGGCCTCATCCTGCCCAGCAGGGCACATTGCTCCAGGTACATGGGCCAGTGGCATCTGGAACAGGTGGGACCATGTGCAGGTCCCATTGGGCTCTTCCCCAGCCCCTCTCATCTGGGTGAGCTCTGTGGTGGGGGTGGCAGGGAGAGGAAGGACAGAAGAGCTTTCTCACTCTGTCGCTCCATAGCTCAATCCATCTCAGGTTAAGGTTCTCCCTGAACATCACAAGCCAAGTGCAGGGTTGTTTCTGCTCTCAAGCCCCTGGATCCAGCTGCCATGATCTCCTGCTGGGTGTTAGCAGGTATGGGGAACATGGGAAGGGCCCATGTATCCTCCACCCATGTGTCACCTGAGCTGCTTGTGGCACCACTGCAGACACCGTCACCTAGTCAGGGACGCCCCCACCCCAACTTGAGCCCACACCCCAGGAGCCTCATGCACATTCCAACACATCATTTATGTGCTCCCTGCCTGGACCACCTGGAGCATGCAGAGCATGGGGGGGACGCGCCCGGGTCACCCATGTTCTCCAGCCCCCGTCCCCATGCACATCCCCCACACTCCCAGCCAGGGACTGCAGATTGTCCCCGGCAGGCGACCCAGCTGCAGTTCAGCTCACTGAGCTTCGTCTCTCAACTCAGAGCCCCTTGTCCCTCCGTCCCCATGGCACTCATGGAGGTCCCAGAGGAACACCCTGTCCCCCAGCTCCAGTTCCATCCTCTTGCCCTGCACCATTTCCAGCATCCTGGCCCAGCCACGAAGGCAGCACGAGGCCTCTGCAAAGCAGGGCCAGCTACCTTGGGGTGTGCACACCAGCTCAGATATCTGCACCAAGTCCCCCAAAAGCCCAGCTTTTGCAGGCCCCAGCCGACCAGCCTGCAGAAGGCAGCGCCTGGAGCCTGCTGGGCTAATGAGAAGCGCATGGGACCCACATCTGGTAGCGATTGAGCAGGGAGCAGCACTGGGAAGGGAGGAAGCGCAGATTTCCTGCAGCACAAAGGAAGGGAGAGGAATGTCTGCACTGAAGCAGAGGCCCCACGTCCCCCTCCCTCCACCAGCTCAGCCGTGATGCCTTCAGTAGGGTTGCAAAGGCACCAGACCATGCCCTGGTCCGTTGCTGGCAGTGATGGAGCACATCTCTGGGAACATGCTCCCCCTTCCCTGGCCTGAGCCCCTTGTCTCCCTGGCTGCCCCACTTTCCACTTGCAGGGGTGCACGGGCACCCCACAGCCACTGCGCATGGCTCATGCCCATGCAGGCTCTCCAAGCCTCATGCACAGTCTCTCCCGTCTAGTCTGGTGCTGCTCAGGGCCAGGGTCAAGACTCCGCTGCTCAGGGTCTGCTGTCATGACAATACTTCCCATGCCCAGACACCACTGAGCTTCAACTCCCCCCTCAAAGCAGCCAGCAAGGTGGTGAAGGTGGCAAGATCAAGGCAGGGTCTGCTCCCTTCCATGTCGATGGGGATGTGACACTTAGAGGGGACGAGGCAGGTTGCATTTAGGTCCTCAGCCATGCAGGCAGCTATGTGGGGACAGGCAGCTTGTCCGGTCCTGTGTTAGTACCAGGTGAAGTCTTGGCCACCATACCCAAGCATCCACGGCTGCTGAAGGGATTTCGGGTTGAACTGCCAGGGAAATACCTTGGGACAGTGAAACTCTGCGACAGCAAAACCCTGGCTTCAGGTGACGCTCAAAGACAGATATTAGCAAAAGCTGCCATCAGATCTTCACGGCAGAAGATGGTAAAGTGTCAGGGATGCTTTTTTCTTGGTCTTTCATGTCGCCCCAGCTGGAGCTGAGCAGCATGCTTAATAGCTTTTAATTAAAAGACCCTTTTTATCCCTCCACAGCAGCTCAGCAGGCTGCAGCCACCCAGGCTCCGTGCCATGGCTCTGCCTCCAACAGCTCCAGTACAGCAAAAACCTCCTGTCAGCTCCCAAGGATGGGGTTGGGGTGATCTGCCTGTTCAAAATGTGGGGCAGCTATTTCATGGGGAATTGCTGCCAAGCTGGGGAAAAAGCAGGCAGGGGATGGGCAGGACAGACAGACACAGCAGGGTTAACTCTATGAGGCAGCAGCCTAAGCAGCCCAGAAGCAGAGGGATCTGCAGTCAGCCCACCCAAAGCCTCTCCAGCACTTGGGATTTGGGGATTCTTGGATGGAAATCCAAGTCAACCAACTGGGGAAAAAAAAAAAGGGGCAATTTATATTCAGGGATCTTTGAGGGATGCCCCATTTGCCTGGGGATGCTTTGTGTCCTTCTCTAACATGCTCATTTCTCCTCCCCTCGAGCAGGCAGCACAGCTTTTGTAGGCTTTGAAGTCATATTAAAACCTATACTTTTAAGGCATTTTTAATACATTTCAGTGGATCTTTCATTTTGCTAATTCAAGCCAGGAACCTTTTCATGTGTGCCACTGAAATGAATTTGCAGCTTGGCCTGCACTGAGCACTGATCTCATTACCTGCACCCGAGAGCTCATGAAAAGAAACCAGCGGTGTGTTTGAAGTCGAAACGCACTTAATAAAGTCCGTGTGTTTTAAGGGATTCGAAGGGTTCCTTGCAGCCGAGTGGCTCCCCGGTGAACACACCGGTGTTGCCCGGTTTTGCTCTGGGGTGGTGGCTGCGGAGAACAGTCCCCAGCTCATGGGTTGGAACAAAACTATGAAACCAAGTACACAGAAATTCCTCTGATGATGGTAATTGCAGGGGTCACTGCATTTTTGGCCAAGTCACCCTGCACCATAACTCGAGAGCTGCCAGACTCCACCTGCAACACTTGCCCTCTGCAACCCCCTGCCAGGAGGGTACAGAGAGATGGAGATGAGTCTCTGGAGCCAAGGCCCCAGCGCCAGGCCCCGAGGGAATGGCCTCAAGCTGCCCAGGGCAGGGTCAGGCTGGCTCTGAGGAAGGATTTCTGTGCAGAAGGGGCTGTTGGGCGTTGGAATGGGCTGCCCAGAGCAGGGGGCGAGTCCCCATCCCTGGAGGGATGTCCCCAGCGCTGAGGGATCTGGTGGGGTTGGGAACGGTCAGGGGGAGGTTCAGGGTTGGACTGCAGGAGCTTCAGGGGCTTTTCCAACCCAGACGATTCTGTGAAATCACTGAGCACATTTTTAACGGCGCCTAGGCCCGAGCAGCGGGACACCCTGCGGATCCTCTCCCCGCGCGCCCCACGGGATGTGCCGGTGACAAACCGCCAGCAAAGCCGCGGCGCGCGGAGACCTCCGGGCC
>NW_020799121.1:254435-266190 GCF_003259725.1 Athene cunicularia | reverse complement strand
CACTGGGGCCGGAGGGGCGGTGGTCGTGCCCTGACCTGCTCCCGCCCCGCGACAGGGCTGAAACAGGAGCTCTTCCACCGGCACAAGGAGGCCCAGCAGTGCTGCCGCCCCCACAACCTGCCGCTGCTCCGCGCCGCCCAGCATCGCGAGATGGAGGTGAGGGGGGGCCCGGCTGGGCGCAGCCTCCCCTGGCGCAGATCCCCGGCGGGTCACAGCAGGACCACCCCTGCGCCCGGCATCTCCAGAGGGTTTAACTAGTCACCCCCTGCTGCCTTGCGAGCCACCAGCTGTCCTGTCTGGCCTTGCTAGCGCAGCCCTAAGGTCCTCACACTGACTTGGGGGTCCCCTCCTCTTGCTCTGCCTTTTGTCCCAAGACTGTAGAGAGGTTGATGCTGGTCTCCTCTCACACGTGATTAGTGACAGAACAAGAGGGAATAGCTTTAAACTGCAACAGGGGAGGGTCAGACTGGACAGAAGGCCAGTGGCATCCTGGATTGTGTCAGCACTGGCGTGGCCAGCAGAGACAGGGAAGGGATCTGAGCCCTGTGCTCGGCACTGGTGAGGCTGCACCTCGATGAGTGGGTTCAGTTTTGGGCCCCTCACCCCAAAAAGGCCATTGAGTGACTCGAACATGTCCATAGAAGGGCAATGGAGCTGGGGCAGGGTCTGGAGCACAGGTCTGCTGGGGAGCGGCTGAGGGAACTGGAGGGGTTTAGTCTGGAGAAGAGGAGGCTGAGGGGAGACCTCCTGGCCCTCTGCAACTCCATGACAGGAGGATGCAGAGAGGGGGTATGAGTCTCTTGAGCCAAGTAGTAAGCGATAGGACAAGAGGTAATGGCCTCAAATTGCATCAGGGAAGGTTTAGACTAGATCTTAGGAAGGATTTCTTTGCAGAAGGGGCTGTTGGGCGTTGGAATGGGCTGCCCAGGGCAGGGGGGAGTCCCCATCCCTGGAGGGGTTGAAGAGTCGGGTTGACCCAGCGCTGAGGGATCTGGTGGAATTGGGAACAGTCAGGGTGAGGGTCATGGTTGGACTGGAGGAGCTTCAAGGGCACTTCCAACCGAGACGATTCTGTGATTAGGAAAAAAATTTTCACGGGAAGAGTGGTCAGAGAGTGGAATAGGCTGCCCAGGGAGAGGGTGGAGTCACCATCCCTGGGTATGTTTAAGGGTCATTTAGATGAGATATTGGGGGATGTGGTGTAGGGGAGAACTTTGTAGAGTCGGGCTGAGGGCTGGACTTGTATGATCTCAAGGGTCTTTTCCAACCTGAATGATTCTGGGATACTAAGGATAGATACATCTAGGATAGCTGCAGTCCAGGTGTGATCTGGGAGTTGTGGAAATTCAGGAGCCCACTCCAAAAGAGCAGTGGTGTTTCCCACTGTGCATTCATGATTCCTCATTATTTGGCAGGCTGAAGCCTGTGTACAGATAGAGCAAGTTTATAGAAAACATAGAGAAGGTACGTGAAATCTACTATTACACCATAGCAAGTAGAAAGCAGAGAGTAGTCAAAAAAATAACATGTTTTACTTAGTAGCACTGATAAGGAGGAACTTCCTTGAGATATGTAAGCATAGAAATAGTTCCTGCAAGCATCCCGAAGCATGTGGAGAAAGGCACTTCAGCAGGAGCAGTAGGTTCAGTCCCAAAGGACTTATCTGTACATTGGTGATAAGATAGAGGCAGTTTTATAAGGTAAAGGAAATTGCAAGTAGCTATTTATCTTAATCAGTTTAAATGTAGGGGGTAGTTACTTTACTCCATGTAAGGCAAACAAATAAGTGTTTAAATAGAGGCTCGTTCCTGACCTTTGCCCATAACAAGCACCACATCAGCGCTTGCTGTTGGGTCTTTTGTCTTGGTGTTTCCATGTCCCTTGTTCTGTATTAAGGTGGCTAAAGCCAGGCTGGGCCTCTATTAGCTGTCCCTGTTACTTCTGTCTCTAGCTTATACTTGCAGCAAGTAATAATCTATACTGCCTGTTTTAAAGTGATTCCAATATTCACTCATTAAGTGGACCATATACAGGTCATTTCTCCTTGTTTTACATGGTGTGCAACTTCTTCCTACTTCCTTCCACGTTCCCCTTTCTCTTTCTGTTTCCTCTGGACATGTTACTAGAGTTACTTCTTCCCTTTTGTATTTTCTGATATTTCTGCTGTGGAGCATTTCAGGAATAGATTGGTCATCTCTGTTACAATTGGTACCTGTCTAGTCAGAACTGCCCTGTGTGGTTGAAGGCTTCAAAAACCAGCTCCACAAGATAGCTTGGGATTGGTCTCCCAGTAGAGGTGATACAAGATGTAGTTTTTAGATGTCTGATTTCTTAGTGAAACCCATGCCCCTCATACAGGGTCATCAGCCACCAGAGCTGAAGTAAAAGCTTGTGTTTAAGCCTTAGTTTTCTCCAGGATTTTGGAACTTTTCTGTAGCCCAGAATCAGATGCCAGCCCTAGCAATATGTTATTTATATGTTTGAAAAAAAAAAAAAAGTATCTGTTTTTTCCAAACCCATGTAAAGTCACTCGTCAAGCACAGTAAGTGAAGAAGGTGATGGTGTGGTGCCTCCTTCCCCCAGGGTGATTGGGAGAAAGGAGTGTATTTGGGGAACAAGGGATTTGAATCCTTCATATCTTCCACAAAGCTCCACAATGAGCCTCTCGACTGAAGGAAGCTTTTTTTAAGTTCACTAGCATCCCATAGTGAAGGAGGCAATTCTTCCTTAATAGCATATGGTTCTGTGAAGCTTTCTCAAACCTGTGGACATAATTAAAAATGTAAGATGCTAATTGCCTGCTGTATGTACATCCAAGAAAGATTACATGAGGTAGCTCCTGCTTCATTTAAGTAATAATTGCTCTTGGTTTAGGTCAGGCCCTTTGCAGAGAACTACTGATACGTCTGTGATGTAGACAAACCTCAGCTCTTTTCCAGACTGTCCAGGGCTGAGACCTCAGTCATTCAAATTCTGACTTTTCCCCAGGACTTGTAGCAGTACACAGGCTTTCAGCTCCCCTCTTGGATGGATTTGCCCAGGTCTTTTAAACCACCAGCTGCTGGTGTAGGAAATCCCAGGCTTTGTGACTTCTCCCTTCCTGTGCAGTCAGGATAACCTACCCCCATGAACATTTCCAGCTAAATGCATGCCTCTTTACTGTGTTACAAAGGGGCAGCGTTGCACGAGTAAAATGTTGAAACTTGTGTCGTTTGTTTCTTGCAAGAGAATGAGCCTCCCTTTGTATTTAGATGGGATTTGATGCTTCCTGACTTCCCCTGTGTCTTGCTCAATGCAGTCTGCTAAGGTTGAATTGCCTTACCTCCAAACACATTTGGCTTTTTATTTGAGCTGGACTGTCCTCATCGTCTGCAATCCTTCTGCTCTCTTCTCCCCTCTGGCAGGGTTTCTGGTAGGTTGAGGTTTCCTCTAGAGCAGTACCCCATTTTGCAGCTAGCAGATCATCCAAGTGCTCCTGGAACAAGCCCACCACTCCCGATTTCCAACATGTTTTTGATGTAGCATGTGGTCTCTATGCTCCATTTCTTTTTCGGGGGCAATGCAGACATTTTTCTGCTGAGCTTTAGGCAGATGTCAGCAAGGTGGGAGGGGCTGTGTTCTCCTGGTTGGGGTTATTTATCCTCATTTGATAATGTTCTCAGTCTGCCAAAAATAGAAGCCCAGCACACTGTAGTCTCAAGTGAGACTTCAGCTTGCTGGTGTCAATACAAAATAAAGTGGCTTTCCAGCTGTAAAGTTAGGTTTTTGAGGAGTTCAGCTCCTTTGATGACTAAATGGGATCTGGGTGTGATTTATAGCTCCAACTCTGTGTCTTAGTGTCCAGGGAACATAGAGGCTTAGGTGTCCAAGCTGGCCCCTTGGTGAGCTTCAGTGGCCTATGTTACTCCTCCATGTCTGTCTTCAGCCTCACCAGTCCTGTGAGGACTTATTTTGAGCCCATACTGCTGGAGTGCTCAACCATAACCTGCAGCTTATCAAGAAAAGTTCAGATACAGATCTGTTGCTCGTGTTCTTTCCTGGCCTGCCAGCACACCGAACGGGGGCTGCTCCCAGTGCTTTCCCTGCACTTTCTTGAGTGGTAGCTTTGCTAGGAGACATGGCAAGGGGAGGAGGTAAGATCTGGGGCTGTGCTTGCTGCCCTCTGCTGTTCTTGGGACTCTTCAGAGCAGGAGTGCTTCAGATCTAGTCACTATTAGAAGATTTAGGGATAAGAAAAAGATAGAAGGAAGGAAGATACTCCACTGTTGGTTGGGGTTTTTTTTTCTTTCAGTCGACTGTTATCTTTTTTCAGGCTGTGGAGCAACGAATTCGAGAGGAGCAGCGAATGATGGATGAGAAGATAGTCTTGGAACTGGACCAAAAAGTGATAGACCAACAGAGCACTCTGGAGAAGGCTGGGGTGTCTGGCTTCTACATCACCACCAACCCACAGGTTAGTGTGTAGGAGGGAGCGTAAGATCTGACAGTACTCTTGTGTTAGTATCTTTATTTTTAAAAAAAAACTTACTCTTAAGTTAATTCTGAATCACTGGGTCAGAAAAAATGATCCATCCTTTGCCTCATTAGCTGATGGGCAACATGCCCTGGGCAGATGTAGTACCAGGTTCAGATTGAAGGAGCGGAAGCCCGTTAGACAGGGCAACATCCCCAGCTTTCTGCAATATTTTTCCCAGTGTGGAGAGAAGAAACACTCTGCCAGCAGCCTGCAGTCCTGTGACTCTTGAATGGGTCTGAATAATACTAAAATAAGTGGCTGTGTAGTTTTATCACTTTTGTATCTTGCCTAGCTGTACAAATTGCCTTCAGAAGTCTTTTTATTAGACTTGTTAATCCTTGCATGTGACTTACTGGACATGATGATCTCAGACTGTGATTAGAAAATTGTTCTTGGTTTCCCAGTGCATCTGCTCTTAAAACTTGTGAGCAATTGCCTGGGTTTTTCTCTGTTGTCTTAATGCCACCGCAGGAATGAAAAAATAAAACTTCCAAAGTCTCATTGTAAGGCCACAGAAGTTTGCAGGCAATGCAGAAACAGGCTGTTCTTAACTCTTGTTTGTTCAGCTGATTAAATTTCACTTTGATAAAGACCTACTAGTGAGAAAAGATGGCTTTAAGTTAGTTAAACAGGCATTTTCTAAAACCCACACAATTCCTAGCTGTGTAGCCTTGAACAAGCCTCTCATTTTTCCTGTGCTGCTATTCCTCATCTGTATAATGAAAGCAGTTCTTTCTCTCCCTTCCTGCCCCTGCCTTTTATGTTATTTTTGTAAGTAATAACCTTTAGCAGGGTTCCTATTTGCTGGGTTTTGTTTATGTTTGGCTTTACGATAGCTTGCAAACCAGACCCAGACCTTGGCTTGTACCTGTGAATGCCACCATCATATAAGAAATCACTGCTGGAATCTGCTCTCCATGCGTTTCCTATCAGCCGATGTGTTTCCCTTCAGTCTGTTGTATAAGATGCCTGCTTATGCAGTTGCTATATTTTTACAAAAATAGATTTTTATTTCCATAGTGTAATGTCTGCAAGTCTGAGTCACAGAACAGGCTTCATTGAATTAACTACTCCACCATGTAGTCTGTGTGCTAAATGGCTGGTGAGCTAAATGTGAGTAAAGCACAAGCAGATGGTAAGGAAGCCGTGAGCTGATGTTGGTGACTGCAGGAGGCAGCGGTCTCTGCTTGATTAGTCACGGAAGAGGGAGTTTTTGAAGGGGAACTAAATACCTGGAGGAAATTTGAGGCACCAGCACAGCAATGTGTTGCACATGCCTTAGACTCTGCTTAGCACCCAAAGCAATCCCTCCTGCTTCCTGCCTGTTGGTGCTGGAAAAGGATCAGGGTGTTGAAGATCCTGTTGAAGGATGAGGGGAGGGAGCTGTGCTGACCTGGATGGAGAAACTCCTCTGTGGTGTGTGGCTGTGGGTGGGCAGGGGGGGTGCTGCTGCCCCACTCCTGGAGGCTGCTCCAGAAGGGGAAACCTGCCCAGCTGGCCAGCCCTCACAGCATTTATCACTAAACCATCCTCAGGAAGAAAGAACCTTTCTAAATCCTTAATGAACTGTAAAGCTCTGGGGTTCCCAAGACAGCTGCAGTTTGTAGCAGATCTGTTAAGATATTACTGACCTGAATTTTATAGAAATGCTTAAACAAGATGAAGCCTTTGTTTTGTATCTGCATGCTTTTTCTTTTGTTCCCTGAAGATCGGTGTCTCTTGAGTGGGTGGTATAAGGCAGTCCTTTCTGCTTCCTGCAGCAGGGAGTGGGATCATCTTATCCTTGTAAAAATGTCTCTTCCTTTGCAGGAGCTGACTTTACAGATGAATTTACTGGAACTGATTCGCAAGTTACAACAGAAGGAATCAGAGTCAGAGAAGGCTTTTTCCTGAATGAGCAAATCTGCTGTTTACTTCCCAGAGTTTTCTTCTGACTTCCCTCTAAAGAATAGACTGTTAATGCATTTGCTTTATATTGTGTCAGGAAGAAGCTACTGGCTGTAGAAGAAATAGCTGAGGCCCTTAGATATCCTTAGAGCTGGGTGAAGCAGACCCCCAGAGCAGGGGGGTGGCTGGAGAGCATCAAACTGCCTCTCCAGTCCTCAGAGCAAGATGTGTCCTGTGGGTCTTGCTAAAACAAGAGTTGATGGAGAGGGTTCATCTGCACGCACAGCCTGTGGCACTCGTGACACCATTTACTAAGCCAGGGGACACAGGGCCAGGCTCCCAGGCTGCGAAGCCAGCCTAGCTGTGTATGGGTGAGCCCTGTGCTAGGGTGACTCAGCTCAGCGGGTGAGCAGCATGGTCTCCTCTTCCGATTCAAGGAGGAGGAGTGAGTGTCTCTGGCAGGGGATGGGAGAGGGAGCAGCTGCCCCATCGGACTGGGAAGCGAAGTGGACTCGCCATCCAGTGCCACCTCACCATGGCAGATGGTTGGCAGCTGGGAAAAAAAGAGTTCAAGGTTTATCTACAAAAAGATGCTTCTCTGTGTGTTGAGGCAAAAAACAACCTCTTGAACTTAGAGACCCTTCCCAGCGAGACCTCTAGGCAGATAACAGCCCTGGCTTTATTAGAGGAGGATTTCAGGCCTCTGCCTGCCATTACTGGACTGTGGCATTTGCAGTGTTCCCACCCAGCTCAGAAAGCAGAGAAGGATTGAGGGCTTTTGCTTTGTTACTTTAAACCAGTTTCCAAGTGGAGAGAAATAAAATATTCTGTCTTGTCTTCTGGGGCTGCAAGCTTTCTAAATGTCAATGATTGTGATTACATTTGTCTCCTCCCTGCTCGATGAGTGTGGGGTTTGGGGTGTGCTAGTTTAAAGCTGGGGTGGGGAACCTTGAGTGTTTCTGAGAACTTTCAGGGCTGAGCTTATGACCCCGAGAGCCCAAGTCGCATCCTCAGTGGACAGGAGTTGGGGCACTTGCTGAAAGTTTGGTAAAAGATCACTTCAAGTATGTAAGAAATGTGTTGGTACCAGGCAGTGGTGCCATGGCTGCTTGTAGGAAGCAGGATGGTACAAGGGAGAGTCTGTAAGCAGTTCTGCACTTCATGTATGAAGTTCAAGTTGGAGAGGCTGTTGGGGGTGGCTGAAAAACTTGGGCCATTGTGTGTTAAAGAGCATTGATTCCACCCAGGTTACTGTTTAAGGGTGTTCTGGCATTACCAGAGCAAGGCTTGTGTTTAGGAGACCTTTGTGTTACTGGTCGCTCTTGGCTGCATCCTCCACTGTTACTGCAGCAATCTCTCTAGGCAGCAGAAGGCGGTGTGAGAAGATTCCATGGGTCAGCCAAGGTACTGTGAGCCCTCGTGTTCCCATGAAAGCAGGTCACTGAAGCTGGAGTGAGCCAGCTGTGGAGTTGGAGAACCAGCTAAAGTGAGGAAACCTGCAGAGGTGTTGGAAGAGCTTGTGGGTGGCCTTTGGGCAGGGCAAGGTGGTGGTAGAGGAGTTGCCTGCTGCTGTAGGCAAACACTGAAGATCAGCAGCTACAA
This sequence comes from Athene cunicularia, assembly GCF_003259725.1. Lineage (NCBI taxonomy): Eukaryota > Metazoa > Chordata > Aves > Strigiformes > Strigidae > Athene > Athene cunicularia. Next base: position 258,185 of record NW_020799121.1, on the reverse strand, counting down.
GGACCAGGGAGACTTTTGCAAATTCAGGGCTGTTGCCATCATGGGTGGGTGTTTCCTCCCCATAGGAGTGTGCAGCTGGAGACAAGAGGTACCTCTCATGGGGTCTCTGCCTCCTGGAGGAAAATCCCCAGCTGGAAGGTGGGACCTGCATTGTTGCAGGATCTCCATGAACCACCTTGAAATGTGTGGCTGCTTGACTCAGCTGCGAGACCTGCACTCGACTGCTAAAATGGTGAGGAGCAGAGTGGGTAGCATTTCTCTCTGGAAACACCTTCATCCTGCCTGTGAGGACACATACAGACAGTCTGTGGTCCTGACCAGGTGAAGAAGGCATCCGTATTCCTCTGTATTGGTAAGGAAATTGCTTCCCGAGGTGAGGGTGGGGGAGGCAGAGATGAACGATGGGTCCTATTGCAGGAAAGGAGACACTGCCTGGGTGCTGGGGGGACAGCGCTGCCTCCCAGAAGGACTTGCCCTCCCCTCCTTTGGCATGAGCACTCCTGCATTGCTGGAGCAGCGGCAGAGCTGATGGTGTGGCTGGAGGAGCTTGGGGGCAGCCAACGCAGCAGGTCGGGATTGCTGGAGGTGGGGTCAGCCCCGCTTCACTGCCCACCTTGGTCCAGAGCTCCCCAGGAGCCGGGAGAGCTGGTCACTGCCACCTCCGCTGCCGTCTGTCCCGGGGATCGCAGCGGCTGCTCCAGCACTGCCATGACAACGGCAGCTCTTGGGCTTCCTGCTCCCACCATCTGGTTGCGGATGGCTCTGCCAGGCAGCTGATCCGAGCTGAAATTTTCCATGCCTGTGGTCACAGTTGTGTTTCAGAAAGACTCTCCGCGTGAGGTGGGGAGCAGCAGGGTGGTCAGGCATGGCTAATTGGTGGAGGTTATCTTCAGGGAATAAAGCGCCTGAGATAGCCCATGACCAGGGAGTATTCATTCAGTGCAATTTCAATGGAGGAAAACTTGCTCAGCTTCCCCCCCCCCCAAAACATTGCTGGGTGCTACGACGCAGAGGATACACGTATTTTTCCAGGCAAGTGCTTTTTTGTCACTAGAGGGTGACGCCTTCCTACAGCACTGGCTGTGCCTGTGCCACTACAGTTGTGTTACTGCCGGTGAGGGCCGGGCAGGGCTGGGACCTGGTGACAGGATCCGAAGGAACTGTAAGTGCTGCCAAGGATTGGTGGATTTTGGCTGTCTTAGTTCCTTGGTTCAACCACCTGGGCAGCCCCTGAGCTTGACTGGTGTCCCAGGAAGATGTAGTTAGGGACCCCTTTGGTGGCAGCTCAGGTGGCTTCAGCCACCCACAGAGCTGGACCTTAAGTTCTCCTTGTGTGCCAGAAGCAGTGCGGAGAGAGGATACACAAGAGGATCAAGTTCCTCGTTCTGGTGCAAGGTGGATGGGAGAGCTCCGGCTCTGTGCCAGCCCCGTGTTCACCCATGAGCTGGGAGAAGGCAAATGATGGGTGGTACAAAGGGACAAGTCCTGTTTCCTGCTTCCTTTTCCTATACTTTGGATTGAGGAGGAGGATAGCAAGGTCTCCTCCATGTAAGGGGGCTGATTCAGCATAGATAAGGGTGAATTTATGCAGGTGGGAGCCCTCAGTGTTGCATGGTGGGCTACGAGTTGACCATTACCACTCAGGAGTGACATTTGGGGTGATGACTGATGGGTCTGTGGAAACATCAGCTTTAGAAAGAAAGAAAACCTAATGAGATGTTAGGAAGGGAGCAGAGAAGAAAATGAAAAACGTTTTGTTGTGAAACTGCTGGTGCACCGGCACCCAAACACAGGTCTCTTCATCCCAAGAAGGGTGCGGCAGAGCTGGAACAGGCTCTGCAAAGGCTGTGGGTACATCAGGGGTCTGAGCCACCTTCCAGCCAAGCTGGACTCCTCTATCTGAAAACGAGGTGCTCAAGAGGGGAGTTAAAACTACAGGTGACATGGAGAGGGACTTCACTCTCTTCAAACACAAGAGCTGGGGTGTTAAAGGAAGCCTGTAAAAGGCAGGTTTAGGGGGAAGACGCGAATGTTTGAGAAATTCCTTGCCACGGCAGGCTAAGACAAGTGGAAGGTTTGTGTTGGTTCAGGGGGAGGTGAGGCACTTCTGGAAAAGAAATGTCTTTGGACTTAAGGAGAGGGGTGATTCCTTTCCACCGGGCTGTAGGTACTTGGAGCCAGGTGGAAGCACTGCACACTTGCTCGCGTTTTGTGCCTTTGCTTAGACAAGGGCTTACTTCAGTCCTGGGCAGCAGGACCGTGAGCTGGCTGGGCCCGTTCAAACACTCACCTTCCGCTGCTGCCCCTCCAGCCGCCCCCCCTACATCTCTGCTTCGTCTGACAAATAAATACCCGAGCGTGGAGGACGTCCCCATCCTCCAGGCAGCAGCTCCAGAGCAGGGCGGGTAGAGGCAGATTCCTCCCCGGAATAGCCACGGAGCAGGGTCTCCATCCAGAGCCGCGCCCAGCAGCCGAGGTGCGGTATAACGGCTCCCTCAGGCTGCAGCGCCCAAGCCCAGCACATACACGCGGGGGGGGCGGCCCTCAGGTCGTGGGGACGTTGCCAAAAACCCGTCAGCCTCTCCGGGGGGGTCGGGGTGCCCCCACCTCCGTTACCCCCAACCTCCGCTCCCAGCTCCGCTGCAGACGGCGCTGGGGCTGGCGCCGGCCGCGCTGCCCTTGCAGCATCCCGGGGCCCGGAGCAGCCCCGCCCCAGTGGCTCTTCTGCCCTGTCCCACCACCCGATACCTGCCTGCAGGAGGGGATGCTCACACCTTTCTGCTCCTCTGGCAGGTCGTCAGGCAGGATCTCGTTGCTGTGGACCCCTCACCCTGCCCCAGGGAAGGGCCTGCTGCCTCCAGGATGGCGAGATGGCTGCCTCGTTCGGCTGACCTGACCCGCTTCTGCCAGAAACTCAACAGGGTGAAGACCTTGGAGGATGACATGATGGAGACATCCTTCAACAGATGCCTTTCCACCATCGACTTGACGCTGCTGGGCATTGGGGGCATGGTGGGCTCTGGGCTGTACGTCCTCACAGGCACCGTGGCCAAAGAGATCGCTGGCCCCGCCGTCATAGTCTCCTTTATCATCGCTGGCTTTGCTTCGCTCCTGGCTGCTCTCTGCTACGCCGAGTTTGGTGCCCGGGTACCCAAGACGGGCTCTGCCTACATGTTCACCTACGTGTCTGTGGGTGAGATCTGGGCCTTTCTCATCGGCTGGAACGTGCTGCTGGAGTACATGATTGGGGGAGCCGCGGTGGCCAGGGCCTGGAGTGGCTACCTGGATTCTATTTTCAACCACAAGATAAAGAACTTCACCGAGACCCATGTGGGCACCTGGCAGGTGCCGTTCCTGGCCCGCTACCCTGATTTCTTGGCAGCTGCCATCCTGCTGGTAGCCACTGCCTTCATCTCCTTTGGGGCCAAAGTGTCCTCCTGGCTCAACCACGTCTTCTCAGCCATCAGCATGGGTGTCATCCTCTTCATCCTCATCATGGGCTTCATCCTTGCGCAGCCCAAGAACTGGAGTACCCAAGAGGGCGGCTTTGCCCCATATGGGCTGTCGGGCATCATGGCTGGCACGGCCACCTGCTTCTATGCCTTTGTAGGCTTTGATGTCATTGCAGCCTCCAGTGAAGAGGCCAGGAACCCACAGAGGGCTGTCCCCAGGGCCATCGCTTTCTCATTGGGGCTGGCCACTGGGGCCTACATCCTGGTGTCAGTGGTGCTGACGCTGATGGTGCCCTGG
>NW_020799121.1:232942-254385 GCF_003259725.1 Athene cunicularia | reverse complement strand
GGGCTGAGCAGGGGCGAAGCCTTCCCCTCTCCCCGCCTAGGGGTGAAGCCGGAGGCTGAAGCCCCCCACACCCCAGCAGGGGGGTCCCCACCCAGAGCCACCCCCCCAGCCTGGGCGGGATGTTCCGCCCGGCTGCGGCTGTTGGATGCGTTGGGGTCGGGCACCCCACTGCTGCCAGCCCCTCCTCGGGGACCCAGATGCAGGCGGCAAGCGGGGCCGAGGGATCAGCCAGCACGGTCGGTGCCAGCAGGCCTGTTGTCCCCAGGGACCAGCGTCATGCCACCGGCTCGTGGTGGCCTTTCCAGGACCCTTTGGCCCCGGAGGCAGGTGGACCCAGGGAGTGGGGCTGCACCGAGAGGCACCAGCCCTCTGAGCATGACCCACGGTTTGGGGGTGCAGGGAGACATGTGTCCTGGCACGGGGAGGAGCGTGGCTGGGAGAGCATCCCCAAAACCACAGACAGCCCTGGCGCAGCCCTGAAACGGCACCTGAGAGGCCGCAGAGCTGCGACCTCCCGCTCTCCCGGTGGCAGCCGCTGTCTGGGGCTGGTCCCTGGGTGCTGGAGTGTTTCCCGCTTTGGTTGGGGCCTCCCATGTCCTTGCTGGAGCTGCTCGGGACTCGCTGCTGCACGTCTCCATGGGCCACACCTGAGAAACCTGGGCTTTCCCTGGGGAAGCAGCGAGATGCTGGGGGCAGGGAGATGCTGTGTGTCCCCTCAGCGGGCTCCTGACACACCAGGAAGCTCAGGTAGATGCTGAATAAGGTGGAGGGGAAGCAGCAAAGAAACCTTCAGCAGGGCCAGAGCAGCCAGGTTTGGGCTTTAATGCAGCTCCATTTTAAAAAGAAAAGCCTGGGAGATGCTGCCCCGGGGGTGCTGTGGTTTCCCTCTCACCTGGCACACAAGCCCAGGTCCCTGCCCGGCGGGGGGAGGGGGGGGGGCTGGTTGTCCTGTGCCACCACCCCGGAGGAGGACACGCTCCGGTGCTGAGCCCCGCGCTGGCTGAGGAGCAAGGGACACCCTGAATGCGCCCCAGTGGCTCTTCTGCCCTGTCCCACCACCCGATACCTGCCTGCAGGAGGGGATGCTCACACCTTTCTGCTCCTCTGGCAGGTCGTCAGGCAGGATCTCGTTGCTGTGGACCCCTCACCCTGCCCCAGGGAAGGGCCTGCTGCCTCCAGGATGGCGAGATGGCTGCCTCGTTCGGCTGACCTGACCCGCTTCTGCCAGAAACTCAACAGGGTGAAGACCTTGGAGGATGACATGATGGAGACATCCTTCAACAGATGCCTTTCCACCATCGACTTGACGCTGCTGGGCATTGGGGGCATGGTGGGCTCTGGGCTGTACGTCCTCACAGGCACCGTGGCCAAAGAGATCGCTGGCCCCGCCGTCATAGTCTCCTTTATCATCGCTGGCTTTGCTTCGCTCCTGGCTGCTCTCTGCTACGCCGAGTTTGGTGCCCGGGTACCCAAGACGGGCTCTGCCTACATGTTCACCTACGTGTCTGTGGGTGAGATCTGGGCCTTTCTCATCGGCTGGAACGTGCTGCTGGAGTACATGATTGGGGGAGCCGCGGTGGCCAGGGCCTGGAGTGGCTACCTGGATTCTATTTTCAACCACAAGATAAAGAACTTCACCGAGACCCATGTGGGCACCTGGCAGGTGCCGTTCCTGGCCCGCTACCCTGATTTCTTGGCAGCTGCCATCCTGCTGGTAGCCACTGCCTTCATCTCCTTTGGGGCCAAAGTGTCCTCCTGGCTCAACCACGTCTTCTCAGCCATCAGCATGGGTGTCATCCTCTTCATCCTCATCATGGGCTTCATCCTTGCGCAGCCCAAGAACTGGAGTACCCAAGAGGGCGGCTTTGCCCCATATGGGCTGTCGGGCATCATGGCTGGCACGGCCACCTGCTTCTATGCCTTTGTAGGCTTTGATGTCATTGCAGCCTCCAGTGAAGAGGCCAGGAACCCACAGAGGGCTGTCCCCAGGGCCATCGCTTTCTCATTGGGGCTGGCCACTGGGGCCTACATCCTGGTGTCAGTGGTGCTGACGCTGATGGTGCCCTGGCACACACTGGACCCCGACTCTGCCTTGTCGGATGCGTTTTACAGGAGGGGCTACGCCTGGGCAGGCTTCCTGGTGGCTGCTGGCTCCATCTGCGGTGAGTACAGGCAGTGGTGGTGGGAGCTGCCCACTCCGCTCATGGTAGGGGCTGGGAACCAGGGCGGTTTGGGTCTGACGTGGTCCTCCTCCTTCTGCCTGTCCTTCAGCAATGAACACAGTCCTGCTGAGCAACCTCTTCTCCCTGCCGCGCATCGTCTACGCCATGGCCGAGGATGGGCTCTTCTTTCAGGTCTTCTCCCGAGTGCATCCCCGCACGCAGGTGCCCGTCATTGGCATCGTGGTCTTTGGGCTGCTCATGGCCCTGCTGGCCCTTGTCTTCGACCTGGAAGCCCTGGTGCAGTTCCTGTCCATCGGCACGCTGCTGGCCTACACCTTCGTGGCCGCTAGCATCATCGTCCTGCGCTTCCAGCAGCAGAAGGTGGATGTCCCCGCACCAGCAGCTGGTGGCCGGCCCAGCTCTGAGTCCCACGAGGGTCCCTCTGCCAGCGAGCTGAAGGAGTATGAGTCTTTCTCCGACAAGCTCCAGCTGGTGGACAGGGACAAGAGCAAGGAGCACCGGGAGCCAGGGCAGCTAAAGGCAGCTTTTGAACCCTACTTGGAGTTCCTCAGCGACTTCTACCCGGGTGAGGTGGTCACGGTGGCTGTGGTGACCCTGATGGTGTCTGCCATCTGCCTCTGCTCCATCTTGGTGTTCGGCAACACCCATCTCCACCTGCCCACCTGGAGCTACTCCCTGCTGCTGGTCCTCTTCAGCCTGGGCTTCCTGCTCAGCCTCCTCCTCATCTGGGCGCACGAGCAGCAGCATGGCACACAGACCTTTCAGGTACGCACAGGGGCCCTGTCAGGGTTGGTCCCTCTGCCGGGGTGGGTGGGGTGGCAGCGGCTCTGGTGGACCCATGGGAGGCCCCAGTCACACGGAGCTGGTGAAAGTGCTGAAGGAGGGCGGAAGGTATCAGCGAGCACTGGGTGTGGGGAGATGTTGATTCCTGGGGTGTCACTCTGTGTGGTCACTGGTCCCCAGGAGGGGACATCCCCAGCAGCTCTGTGTCCATCTTACAGGATCACTCCTGTCCGCCTGGGTTCCCTCCTTTGCATCCCCGCAACCCCCCACTCCCCTCCTGCCCATCCCAGCTCCTCCTGCCTTTGGCCTGCCCTGGAGCTACACAGTGGAGCTCTTTTCTTCAGCCTCCAAACCACTTTTGTGCACTTGTGCTTCCCCCTCTACAGTTTCCAGCCTGTCTGGAGCCCAGCGTGGTGCAGCCATGTGGACAGTAACACCACCTCGCTGCCCTGTCCCTGCCCCAGCTTCTCCAGTGAGGACCACGCTGGCTCTGGATTGTGCCAGGAGCCTGTTTGGTCCTTATAACGATGCCCATGGGCTGTCTCCAGAGCCCATGCCCACCCTGCCAGCCTGGCTCCCATCTCCTGGCTCCCTAACTGTCTGCTGTTCCTTTTGGTTGCCGTTTTCCTGGAAAAAAAAAAAAATCATTTTCCGAAAGCCCAAGGGGACAGTCACTTTATCCCCCACATTTACCAATGCTGGCTTTTGCTTCTGTGGTTTTAAGGATGGGGAATGAGGTGCTGCAAGTCTCACCCCATCCCTGGGCTTCTTTTCTCCTGCAGATCCCCCTGGTGCCCCTCTCCCCAGCATTGAGCATCATCCTCAATATCTATCTGATGCTGAAGCTCAGCTACATGACGTGGCTCCGCTTTGCCATCTGGCTGTTCTTAGGTGAGTGCTCCCGTGGCAGCTTCCCTCGGGGCAGAGGGGAACTGGGCCTGTCCCAGCACTGGCCGGCTGCTTCAGCAGCTCTTCTCCCCCAGCAATGGGTTTATAAAGCACATTGTGCCCCTTTCTGCCCCTGGTTCCCCTTTGGAGATATAAGCTGAGGTCTCCCAGCATCTCCCTGACCCTTTCTGGTTCCTGGAGTGTTACGGATTGGATCCTCCTTCAAGCTCTGGATCAGAAACCCCCCTGCTCCTGAGGCACTCAGGAAGTCCTTCCCAGTGAGGGGCTTTCACCTCCCCGGGGACTGGGGGTGCCCCTCTTGCTCTTAATCGGCTGCAGGAACCTTTTCCTCCTGCAAGCAGCAGGTTTAAGCTCCCTCACCCCGTGCCGTGGCTCTGGGGTGCCGGCCTCCTCCCTGCCAGCTGCTGGCCTGTGCTCAAGCCGCTGCTGTCCCTGTCCCCCGCTGCAGGCCTGCTGGTGTACTTCGGTTACGGGATCTGGCACAGCAAGGAGAACCTGCGGGAGCCCAGGCCGCAGCGCGTCAGCGCCCGCTACGTGGTGTTCCCCAGCGGCAGCCTGGAGGAGAGGGTGCAGGCAGTCCAGCCCAGCTCCCAGCCCGCCGCTGGGCTGCCGGACACCGACACCGACGACTGCAAGAGATGACAGCCTCGGGAATGGGAGCACCTGGCTACGGGAGCATCTGAACCCCTCCCCGCGGTGAGGCCAGAGACCCCCCCCCTCCTCTTTCTGCTGGTCCCTTCGACACCAGAGCCACTGGCACTGCCCTGGGCATGTGGCTCCATCTGGAGATGATGGAGATGACGAGGATGCTTGCCCTTCCCCACTCACTCCCCACAGAGCAGGGGGCGGGCTGGCTCCCTCCCTCCTCCCCATCCCCATCCCTCAGGAACTGGGTCCCAGCCCCCTCAGCCCAGTGCCTGCCCTGCTCATGAGGAGCCGCGTACTCCCCCCTTTCCCCCAAGCACACCCAGGTGCTGTCAGCATCTCTTCCCACTGGCCCGTTGGCGTAACCAGGGATGCAGAGGGATGCAGCGAGTCCCCGGGGCCAGGACAGGCAGGCCAGCACTGCCCATCCTGGGTCTCATCCTGGCTGCAGTGTGGGCTCTTACTGCAGCCATGTGCAGTCCTCCTGCGGAGGCAGGAGCCAAACACACTTCCCTGCCGTCATCCCTGCCATCCTCATCCCCAGGGCTGCTCAGGCTGGGGCTGAGGGGACCGAGGAGCAGCTGGGGACATAAGATGGAGTATGAGCAGCTAGGCAGAGACCCCAGGACAGCCTGGCATGGCAGAAGCCAAACTGCATCTTCCCAGGCGCTGGTGTCGGCTGTTTCAGGCTGAGCTGGGGGCTGTGCCCGGCTGGAAGCTCTGCTTTAAGGTCACACTAGGGCCAGGCTCTTGCCTCAGCCCTGAGCTGGGTGTGGGCATATAGGACCCCAGATTTATTGCCTTGTCCCCAGAGGTCCCCAGCAACAGCCCTGGGCTGGTCTGCCTGGAGCCAGCTCCCCCCTCCCCCTATGCCCCTGCAGCACAGCCTGCACTGTCACCCACCCCGGCATAGGGGGCTCAGCCTCCTGTGATGGCCCCTCCAGGCTCTCTGTGGCTCATGAAGGGCCCTGTGGGTGCTTTTCAGTATTGCCCTCTCCCCGGCGAGCACCCCCGTGCTCTGGGACTCACCCTGGCTGCTGTAGTCCTGTTGAGGGGAGACCTCAGCAGCACTGCTGCAGCCACCCCTGGATGGTTTGCTCATGGGCAGCCTGGAGTGGAAGGGAAGGGGAGGGGTTTAGCACATTTTGGAAGAAATAGGTGGAGGAAACAGTCAAGCACGAGCTTGCCAAACTGCCAGGCCTTGCAGCATGGACACTCTGCTCCCTGCAGCTGTGCTGGATGTGCAACGTCCTCTGCATCCTGCGAGGAGCTGGGGACCACGGGCAAGCTGGTCCCATTGCTTCTCACTGGCCAGTCCCTGGGGGGGGCCTAGAGGGGCCACGGGCGGGTCTCTGTACAACACCCCACTCCCTGGGGAGCCCCTCTGCCTGCCAGCACTGCTCCGCGTCCCGCCTCGCCCCCACACTGCCACTGCTGCCCACGGAGCAGCGTGTCCCCGCCGTGCTATGGCCCTGCTTGGCACCTCTGTGTAGTGGCTTGTGAGCAATGGGCTGACTCGGTCACCCTCATAAATACTGGTTCTGCGATGGCTCTGGTTGTTTGTGCTGTCTGTCCCCCGCCAAGAGGCCGCGTGGGGAAGCTGCTCCCCCAGCTGATGCTCAGGAAGGGCCCCCAGAGTTCAGGGAAAGGGAGGGTGGTGCTACCCTCTGCCACCCTGCAGCCACGTCCCTCCTGAGCCGTGCCAGGGCAGCACGGGGCTGTGCCCAGGGCATGCAGACCCTGCTCTTGGGCACCACAGGGCAGGGGCTGGGCTCAGCAGGTCACCGTGTCGGGAGCCCAGTTCCCAGCCACTGGCAGGTGCTTCTGGAGCTGGGCTGGCACACATGAGATGCACAACACCTGGCTGGGCCCACCGGGAGCAGCGACTCTGCTGACACGGGTGCTTTATTCACCAGGGTGGGCTCTGGCAGGACTCATGGACACTTGGACCCCCGAGGAGCTGGGGCAGCCTGGCAAAGGTAGCCTGGAGCTTGAGGTTTACAAATTGTGTATTTACAAATACACAAAGGTTCAAGCCCCTTTGTCAACAGTGAGGACGATGTTGAACGGCACCGGGGCAGGTTTTCTAAAGCTGCCAAGAGGGGTAAGAGCTGAATGGACAGTAGAACTTGGGAACCAGCGCAAATAATGGGAGTTAAAAGTGTGAGATAATCCATAGATACCCCCGTCCCCATTGTTGTTGCTCACTAGGGAAGCTTCCTTCCATAATAACAAACTCATTCTTTATTAAAAAAATATTCAACATGTATCCAGGGAGGCAGATAGACTTAACTCTCCTTATCAATTGTTGGCTTTTAATCTCTGCTGTAAATCCACTGTCAGCAGGATAAAGGAGAATAGAAAGAACTGTAGTGATGTATCAGGAGCAAGGGAGTCCAGCACAAGGCTGGGGAAGAGCAGTAGAAGTCCTAACAGAGCAGGACAGGCTGAGGTTCAAAACACTTTTATGTTCTCTTTAGGAGGAAATTCAATAGAAGTCACATCACAAAATACTCTCAGCTGTGGCCAGGGCCGAGCTCACCCAGTGTGGGCTCTCGGTCAACCTTTTAAACTAGTGAAGAGCTGTTGAATGAGCCTCATAACCATCGATACTTAATCTATTTTAAAATGTTCATTTGTAAAAATGCAGACAAGTTACTGTAAGGCTGTGCCATAAAAAAGCAAGCATGGATATGGGGTACCCCCCAGCACAGCCGGGGAGAGGCAGGGAGTGACGGGGATATGGCTGGCAGGGAATTAAAAGCTTGAAACATAATTAATGTCAGCCTGGGAGGCAAGTGTCCCCTCTTGAGCACACTTGTGGGTTTTTTTAAAATAGGACTACAGAATTGGTCGGTTCACCCATGTCATACACCATCCTATTGCAGTTAACATGCCCTGCACAGACACAGAACATGTATTAATCGATTTTAAATTGCCTGCCCATTAATGCACACACAAAACAAGGGGGTTGTCAGCAGCCACTGCCACCAAGGGAGCCCTCCTACAATGATCTGTTCTTGAAAACTGTGTCAGCAGGAAAAAAAAAGATTAAAAAAACAACCAAATTAAACAGCATCATCAGTGCTTTAAGATGGCAGCCCGTAATTGTAGGGAGAAAAAAACATAATTTCACCTATCTGTACCCCTGTGTGTGTGATCCAGCCAGACTGATACACAAACCACCCTGTATACAGCTCACAGAACCCTGTTTCATGGAGCGTGGGGAGACAGGCACTCACTGGTTTACACTGGTTTTCCACAGGAGTATCTTTATCCAAATTAGCTTAAAAAAGCAAAATTCATATTTTCTGGGGCTCACGGAAGTGATCTAATCAGCCTAGCTGGACTGCATGGAAATCTAATTACAGTGCCTCAGGGAAGTATGTAGGTCAGTGGTGTAACGGCTGGTGCTGGGCTCCGGGAACCTGGCAGGGTTTAGGGCCATGGGGCAGGAGCAGCCCCAGCACACGTGCTCCCAGGCTGGGCTAAGAGGGTTACTGTGATCTGGGGGTGATAATCCCCCCGGACAGCATGGGAGTGGGCAGGCAGGGCTCAGGGCTGGCAGAGGAGGAGCCTTGGGGATGCAGGATCACTGCTGTCATCCACACGGCCCCGCGATCTGTGGGAGCTCCTGCAGGGATCGCGGGGGGGTGGGAGCTGCAGGAACATCCCAAACTGTTTCAGAGACAGTTTAATCACAGAAAACGCTGAAATAATCAGGCGCTGACCCACTTGCATACCTGAGCCCTTGTCCGTGCTGGAGGAGGAAAAGGGGAGCCCGGGGCACTGGAAGCGGGCGGTGAGCTGATGCTCAGGAGAGGGCAGCTCAGTGTCCTGATTAAATAATTTCCCAGCCTTGTGTTTCTAAATTATCCCTCCCCCCACCCCAGCTCGGAAAGCAGCACAGCCAAGCTGCAGGGCCCGTTTAAGGCTGGCGGTAAGTAATCCTCTCGTTATCCCCCGCGGTCCTCCCCCTGCAGATACAGCCAGAGGATGAGGTAAGCACCCAGCTCCAGCCTCGACATATCTGCTCGTATCTGCGCCTTCTGCCGCCTGCAGGGCAAGAAAAGATGGCACAAACCCTGGGTGCTGTTGTCCCCTCGTCCCCCCGCGGCCGGGCCCGCAGCCGGTGGCTGAGCACAGGGTACCCAGAGCATTCCCAGGGGCGGTTGTGTTCTGTCTCGGCAGTCCCTGCAGCCAGGCTGCCTTGGGGCCGCAGCTCCTCCCGGTCTCACCACGCAGCGCAGATGTTTTCTAACGAATTGTACGAGCGTAGGCATGAATGATGCAGTCGCATCCCAGCAGCAGAGGCTCCTTCCCGACAGCAGACGGCCCAGTCTCCAACCACGCAGCCACAAAAGGAGAATAAATCTTCACCACGTGCACAGGAGACAAGGCAAGAAGAAACGGACTTAAACTGCCATGAGGGAGATTTAGGTAAGAGACTAGAAAAACTTCCTCACGGTAATGACAGCTTTGCCTCAGAGGTTATGAAATGTCCATCGGATGCTGTCAGGAGTGGGCTGCAGTGAGCTGCTCCTCCTCTGGAGCACAGACAGCTGGTTTCTCATGATCCCACCTGCCTGGGCTTCCCTCACTAGACTGGAAGCACTTCAGGGCAGCACCAAACACTGTGGACCCCAATCCTTGCTGGGACAAGAGCCAGGGCACTTTTGTGCATGGCAGCACACTCAGTATTGCAAAGGAGATCAAAGTGTTAATGAAAAACCTCTCTCCTGCACTGGGGGAGAAGCTAAGAGTCATATCGCAGAGTCCTCTGCCCCAGCCCTGTCTCCAAATGATGCTTATTAGTAGCTGCTGTAGCTAAAACTTTTGTGATCACCTCTATAGCTTACAGGCAGCTGGAGAAGTCCCAGAGCACAAGCTGGCTGATGTTTCAAAAAGGTGAAGGGGTGCGAGGAAATTCAAGGCCTCAAAAGGACACTGATCAAAATGAAAGCTGCCAAGAATTAAGGAAAAAATACCATTAGTGCCAATTAATATGATCTGTGTAACCTCTGTGCTTTACTGGGGACAGGAGCTTGGAAAGAGGCAGCAGTGCTGCTGCACTTATAGTCCCTTCCACAAGGCATCTACCTGGCAGCTTTGTAAAGAAAACAGAAAGGAAAAATACTGAAATAACACTCAGACACACAAAAAATGGCTCAGTACTTGAAATGACATCGTGAACAGGGTCTCAACAAATCTTCTGGTGAGTTATTCCATGATTAATTCCCAGGCTGAAAGAGAACACGGCTGAGTGTGGAGGAAAGATGAATAATGATACCAGCCAGGGAGATCACCAGGTAAATTGGGAATAACTGGTACTTCAGTATAAGAGAAATACAGCTCTCAGTGTAACTTTCCACGTGTTAATTCCTCATAACCTTTTGTAGCAGCTGCCAAAGCACAGCAAATCCCTACAGCTTCACACACAAAACCTCCCGCAGGCCAGCTCTAGCAGCCTGTTTCCCCTTCTCCCTGCAGCCCTCCAGAAGGGCAAATCCTGCCTGTTCAATCCTGACTACTCACGGACTGGGCAAGTGCTTAGTTTTCCACAGCCACCTCCTGCTCTCATCAAACCCGCAGGAGAACTGAACATTCAACATATGTACCCCAGTTACAGCACCCCATAAACCACTGCTGGCTCACTGGGTATTCCCAAATGGTGTATTGGTAGGTTTATTGAGCTTAAAACCACCCAGCTCTGACTCCAGGGACTAATGATTGGATATGTGTCAAGGCAGGGGCAAGTGGACCTTCTCTAGTTACAACAGCTGGTGAATAAGGATGGACTTGGTGTGTAAGAATTTTTTACCCACCTTATTTTTTAATACAATTTTAATTTGCATCACTTCTTTGGAGAGCATGGTAAGGGCTAGGGGCAAAAGACATAACAGAAACAATAAATGGTGACTAAATTTTTAAAAATATAAGTACTTATACTGATTTAAATCAAGCCCCATAACAGCTTCTGTGTTCGATACACAAATTTTTCACCTAGAGATCAAGGGGGAGTCAGGATGGTTCTGAAATTTCTAGAAACAACCCAGATTGACAGACCTTACAGCACGCAAGAGGCCTCTCCAAATGGTGTGAACAGACATGTGTGACTCCAAGGCTCAGACATTATTTATTAGATACATGACTGTAAAATAATTTGAACATTTATAGGACAAACTCCATTGTGTAAATCATAACTGCATAGAGTTATTTTCAAATAAAGAGGCAAAAACTCATCTTCTTCTAAGAACTAACATTAAGTGCAATTTCACTGGTAGCACACTTATTAGGTAAACAAAATACAAAGGTGAGCAAGGGGCTTATAATGCTTCTGTTCTAGGGAAAAAGCATAAGGCAAAACACAGGGCACCAGCCAGCTACTCTGGAAGGAGACTGGCAGAAGCTGTCTTGAATTTTGGCCCCTGCCTTTGCAAGCTGCCTTCTCAGAGGGGTGTCACCACTGCCTTACAGGAGAGCACTGCCTGGCTGTCCCCAGACCTCGTCACCTGGTGTGTCAGTGACAGAGGGAAGTAAAGCCAGTGCACGCCACCATGCCAGGGCACAGGCCAGGCTCACCTAGCTGGAGCCACAGATAAAGCCAAGGGTGTGGCACGTGCTTTACAAACCCTGCCAACCTCCAGGGAATGAAAGGCAGTTATTTGTGTATGGCCACAACTCGGTTAAGGCAGCACTGCAACACCGCTGGGGTTTGCTGCCCTGATTGTGGGGTCGAGCTGCCGGCACCTCCAGCCCAAACCAGGCAGCCAGAGCCCCTTGGTGACCAACCTCAGCCCCTCTCCCACACTGTGAGAAACCACTTCTTTACAGAGACCAGGAGAGGAAGAGTTAAGCCAGGCTGCTTAGAGCACAGACAAGATTCCTGCCCAATGCTCCTCAAGAAGCTCACAATTCCTCCCCTCCCTGAATCCCAGTATCCAGGGGGTTCCAGAGGAGGATCCACTGGATAATACCAGGATCACAGAAAACATCCCAGGGAGGGGAAAAGAGTTACAGCCCACGTGCTGTTGTCATTCCTAAACTACCACAGAGTGCCTGTCCTATTTGTAGGCAACTTGTAGTATCCATCCTATGTAACACTGACAAAAGTAAGGGCATGCATCCAGGAAATAACACCAGTCATGACCCAGCACAGGGCTCTACTCTGGCTCCATGTAAATCTAAGGAACTGTGGTAGGAAGCAGCTGAAAATGAGTCACCGGTGCATCTGACCGGCAGTTCAGCAAAGGCAACCCCGGCTGTGTAACAGAAGGAGCCTAAGGCAGGAAGCATTTGTTCACAGCACATCTCTAGATAGGACTTTGCTTCCTACATAGTAAGCACACCCTCAGGCTGCACAGACCCCACTGCAGCGGGCGATGGAACCTAGCACCAGCAGCAGCTGCAGCACATGATGTTCCACCAGACAAATGTCCCTACAAACAAAGAGGATGATTAACAAGGAGCCCCTGGACTCTCATCCTTAAGGTTGCTCTTGCATGTGCTGGAAGAGACTCAGAGCTGGTTGTAGCAGAAATCTTAAAGTGAAAAGACAGAACTTCCAAGTGCCAGCAGTGATGAAGTAGCCAGTACTTGCACAGATCCTGCCCTGGCACGTCCTTGGGTCACAGGCTTGGTGTGTGGTGGTGGGGTGTTAGGCAGAGGTGCCAAAGAAGCAGTCCCAGAGAGACTCATGTTAATTCTGAGAATTACCCACCACTTTGGGCTGAGTCCGAAGCTCAGCTTTCAACTGACTCTGCAACTTCACATTTCTACCATATCTGGGAAGATTATTTGGGAAAAGTATTTTCACAGCACCACACAGCTCTACAAGCTCTTTGTTCACAGGGATGTCCTAGAGGGGAAAATTACTGCATGTAAGTAAGCACATGGTATGATTTACCCTCTCTCAGAAAACAGATACTGCGATATATCCTGTACTTTCTTAACCCAAACACAGAATTCTGACACAAGGTTGTGAGATCCAGGGCTGTTAGCCAACACCACTGTGACTCAGCACAGAGACCATACAGGTGACAGCACAGAGATCACAGGAAGATACGGGTTTTCATGCAAGTTCCTCACTGCACTGCCAAAAGACAGTGAGCTAAAGTGGATAAAGGTGGAAAACAGGCAAACAAATACAAAAACACCTGGAGAGAATGTCAGGACAATGCCAAGATGGAGAGTAAGCTCAGAAGAATGGTCTACAGGAAGAGAGGTTGAAACAGCTGAAGAGGGGGAGGTACAAGGGACAGGCACTTAATGACAGAGGAAGGCTCAACATTTCAGGGATCATGAGGTGGTCGGGCAGACACCTGGATTGTTCACAGCAAAGGGTTGTGAAGGACAAGATCCACCCGATTAAATGCTGGTTTGCTGGTTGCTGCAGGGCAACCCTTTCCTCTGAGCTCATCATTACGGTCTCCCTATGCAGTCTCCAGGGACACAGTCAGCAGAGCTGAGGTGCAAATCTCCTCATCCTAAAGCAGACCTCTGCACTTTGGTGTGTTAATTTTGCCTTAAATACCATTGATTAAACCTCCATCTATTAACAGATCTTGTGTCATCACTTCAGACATAGTCACCTATATTGGGTATGAGTTAGGCAAGACAAATCCCTCCTCAATCAACAACTGAATAACTGACTTCTCTTTTTAGAAATTAAAAGGAGTTGCTATCTAATTGATCCTAAGGGCATTAAGTGGCTACTGGCCTGAAACAGAGCCTCTGTTCCAGAAGTGATGCTCTTTGGCAAGGTGTATGAGAGGCCTTGTGCTGAGATATACCTGATGACAGAGGGCTGCCTTCTTAGATCTGGCACTGTTCACAAATGGGCTGGATGTTGAAGTGGAAGCTCTTGGTCATAAAAGTACCATTTAGCTTCATTGGAAATGGGACAGAAATCCTTCCAAAATTATTTGCACTGTCAGAGCAGAGAGCTCAAGATTCCCAGGGAATTTCTGAATTCACAGGCAGCCAGATTCCTCTTAGTGCCCAGCACCTTTGCACGGAGGGCTGAGCCCTGCTTCTTCCATACCCTGCTGCTGCCCAGCACCTCAGCAAGGCCCAGATTGGTGCATTCACACACCTTGGTGCTGCTGCAAACACACAGCGTGAGGCCTGGGCACCCACAGGTGTGTCCGTGTTTTCAAGTAGGGGGCCACCCCCCGCATATACAGTCCTCACTGGGCAGTGATGAAGACAGAGCCAGAATCCCTCTGGCAGCCCTTTAGCAGCCATATGCCATGCATTCAACCTTTGCCTTCCCTTCCCTTTTCTTGCTGGTGTAACACTTACTGGCAAGTCCAGGATCTCAATGCCAGTGCCAGAATTTGCTTGTAGAGCTTTGAGAACCCCATGGCAGCCTTCACTCTGCACAGGATTTCTGGTCATCTGCAGCCAGAAAATAAACAACAGGAGGGCATGTGACAGGTTGGGTTGTGGGGTTTTTTTTATGATCTTTGGCAGTACCAGTGGTCCCCAGCAGGTGATATACCAGCGGAGTCTACTTCAAGTGCCAGTAACAGTGGGCCAAGGGCTCTCAAGCGGCCATCCCAATGCCACCCACCATGCCAAGCTGGACACTACTGCTGCAAAGATAGGATGGCAGGCTCACAGCAATCTCTGTTCACCAAGGAAAGTGCTGGATACAAGCCCTCTGTCTTCACGAGAGCATACTGCAGCCAGGGAAGCATGGGAGGAGACAGGCTGGGCAAGCTCCTGGATTTCGCTGTGGGTTTGTTCTAAGGGGCTCCATCCAGCACATACATGCACCAGTGATATTTAAATATGTGTAAGAGGTTCCAGTACCTTCCTAGGGAAGTAACTCACGTTAAGTCTTTTCAGAGTCTTGTTTTCTTTCAGGCCAGCTGCAATGTGCAGAGCTCCTTCCACCAAAATACGGTTGCTGCTAAAACCAGATATAAGGCATTGCTTCACATGCTGAGCTGCAGGTTTTCCACATCCACATTGCTCAGGCAAAGGATATGCAACCTCCTGCTTCACCCAGCACGGAAAACCTGTTCTATCCAGAGAGAATTTAGGGCAGCTCTTTCCAACTAAACACTTATATTTGGAAGTCTGGAAGTGGTGAGGAATTGCTAAACCCCACAGGCTGACAGATACAAGGCTAACATGACTCCACGGCCCTGGCAGTGAGGCTGACTCCGCATCCCCAACAGGGACAGACACAAACATATGTGAGATGTGCACATGGTCAGCCACACAGATCAACACAGACAGAAACACTCAACATTCACACCTCGTCCCTCTCTTTTCCCATACTTGTTCCTCCCCACACCACCTGGTTTCCTACCCTCAGCCTTGGTTCCTCCCCTAAACATCCCCCAACAGGCTTTCTGCATTTCCCAGATGCTTTTCCCCTGCATCCCATAACATATTCCACAGCCCCTCAGAAGTGACCCCAAGTGTAAGGAGAGGAATTGGGATTTGGGATAAGACCAGCAGCACTAATGTTCTTTAACACTCCCTGCCTTACACACGTCCTGCACTCTGCAGGCAGATCCAAATGGTTGCTGCGGGCTTTGCCCACCACTGCAAAATGGGGGCAGGACCAGAGTCTGACTCACCTAACATTGAGCTCCTCCAACACAGTGTTGGCTTTAAGAGCCTCCCCCAAGGCAGCTGCTCCACTGTTGCCAAAGCCATTGTAGGAAACATCCAGCACTTTGAGGAATATGTTTGCCTGTGGTGTGACATAAACACACAACTGAAAATCTCCCTGTCACTTGATTCAACCTTGGACAAATATCCTGCCTTGCACTACCATCCCTTCTACTGTCCAAAAAGCAGTTGGGGCCTTGCTGCCCTAGTCCTTGGATGGCACATGTGATTTGTATTACACAAGAGGTGAGATCAAATTACTTTAGTGACCCCCCTTCAGCCTAAGAGGCTTCAAGAACTGTTTGGTATTTTAATGAGAGACTTCTTTTAGTAGAAAAGTAAAAGCTGTGTATGGACTACAAAACAATTTCTGTATTGGTTTATGAATCAGAAGTGAAATGAAACAATTCAAAACATTCATTATCATCATTTTTACTCTAAAATGGAAAAGAACTAGAAATAGAGAAATTCAAACATACGTATATATCAATGGACAATGGGTTTTACTCTCTTAGTTCCAAGGTCTACATGATCCCAGATTATAGATGGCTGTTGGCACAAGTCAAAGAGCACTCATGGCATTTCTGCTCATTTAAGCAGATAAAGCTTCATGTGTGTTCTCTCAATTTAAAAACAGGAGTGAAAACATTTCCTACTGCCAAGCCTTTGGCCAAGGCAGCTGCCCCTTGGCTATGGAAATGGTTCCGGTTGATTTTAAATTCCTTTAATCCAATGTTTTCTGCTATTGCTGTCCCAAGAATTTCACCTAAGAAAAAATAAACAAAGCCAAACAGTTTAAGAGTTAAAAGGAAGTTTGAGTTAGTTTAGGTATTTCTCTGCAACTGTCTGTATTACCTCTAGGCAGGTAAAACAGATTATTTTCTTTTATACATTGTTTATCATAAACACAAAGCAGAAGCTGCAGGACAATAAAGCAACAAAGTGTATGTGTTCTCCGACCACAGGTTGCAAAAGTAGCGAAGAGGGAGAGAAAAACCGATCACCCGATCACCGTATCACCAAGCCAGGTTCTGCTGCTCATGTGTGGAGATCTGACTGCACAGGCTCATTCTTTAGCCCGCTGCGAGTCAGAAAGCTGACACCAAGCAGGCAGGTAGCTTCCCACAGTCTCTCACCATTCCCCAGCTCTGGCCCCCAGCCAGCTGAAGCCTGCTGGTCTGTTCTGCTGGCACAGAAGCCAGCTCTGCTCTCTCTTTAAGCCTTCCCAGGGCTCCTGTGCCATTATAAAATCTGAATAGGTTTCCTCAGCAAGTGTTCTGTGAGTTTCCAATGAGGCAGGAAAGAAATGAGGTTGTCAGCCAGCACAGAAGGAAGCCATTGCTATGCTTGAAGACCAGAAGACTGGGAAGAGCTGTTTGTCTGTAAAGGCAGCAGGAGGTGAGCAGGAGGATGTAAGGTGGAGAGAAAAGCAGCCACTGCAGCCTTCAAAAGCAGAAACAAGGGCAAGAGCATAACTGAACTGGGAAGGAGCAAAGTGAATGGCTGGCGTGTTCCTGGTAGCCAGAAGATACGAGGATTATGGTTGTTTCCTCTCTTCTGAGCTAGAAAAGCCTACTGAAGACATGGATATTCAAGGAGGAGGCTATAGCAGGAGAGATTAAGGGTTGTAAACAGGGGATGGAGAAAAGATGGTGAATTTTTCATGAAAGACACAATCCAGGGAGAATGTGGGTCTGACAGACGGCATGCCATGTGGCACAGAAGAGAAAAAAATCAGTGTCTCCCTTTTTGAGTGTGTACCCATAAGACAGTGCTGGAAGTAGAGGGATTTGGAGCACAGTTGTAGGGTGAGACCATGAGCAGGCAGAAGCTAAGTGAATCTTCATCATGGAGATAGTAGCAGAACACATGGCAGGGGTTGCCCAAGAACAGCCACAAATGGAGAAGATGAAGCATGTGCCAGTAAGGTGCAAAAAGGAGATGAGCATAAAGGCTGAAAAGTCAGGGACTAGCAATGACATCATGAGGAGTGTTCTGTAGAAGTGGACAGTCAGGAAGAAAGGATGGGGGAGCTCAGGCCAGCACAAGTGAGACTGGTAAAACCAGTACAAACTAAGGCCGAGAGAGCAATAACTGAGTTTCATCACATCACACAGCAGCACGGGAGCAGTGACAAGGATGTGATGTTTAAATAAGAGCATGCTTAAAAATCAGAAGTCAAAGAAGAGCAATATGCATTAACAAGGTTGAGACCAACAAGAAAAGAAGCCAAAGTCACTAGCAAAGGAAGTCCCCAAACCAGAAGCTGTCAAGGGTGGCAGAGTGTCAGGGAAGCACTATCATCTGCTTGTTCCACTCTTACACCCTCCCCTTGGCACCTGCAATCACCTCTCAGTGACAAGGAGCTAGACAGAAGGGCTGTTGGCAAACTCCATTTTGCTGGGGGTTTTCTGCTCTTATTAAGCATTTTACACACCTGTGAAAGCTGGAATAATGATCGAGAAAAAAAAGCAAATTATAATTCAGCGAAAGAAAGACCATCAGAACTTGGAAACTAGGAAGAATGAGGAAAGCAACAGAAGAGGTAAAGCTTGCAATGCTGTAAGAAAGGGCAGAGAATGAAGATGAATGAATAATGATAGCTTGACACTTGGTTTTGTCTACAAAAAGCCAAAAATGCTTTTCAGGAAACTAAAAATATTAGCAACCCTGCTCCCCGAAGTTCTGAAGCAGGCAAGCAACTCATTAAGCTGCATTGCTACCTGCCATAGCACCGCTCTTTGCAAGTGGCACAGACAGCGCTTTACCTGCTTTGTCACCAAACATGTTGTAACTCAGATCCAGAATTTCCACTTTGCTGTTTGCTGTGATTGCATCCACTAAATACTTTGCTGCATGATTGTCAAATTCATTTCCTGAGAGCTGGAGGAACACAACTATAGTATTTTCTAGAAGCATAGCAGAAAAGGCCTTAGCTCCTTCAACACCTAATTTGTTGTCAGATAAATCAACATCTGGGGAAAGCAAAAGACATTATCAGCTCATCAAATCATATCAGATGCCAGGGAGGCACTTGACCTCTACACTGCAATGGCAGAAGCAGTGCTAGACTTCAAGAATAAGAATACTGAACCTGGTCTAACACAGTATTTTAGTAGGAACTTCATTTTTGAATTAACAGCCTGTCCCTGAGATCGGGTTATTGAAGTTTTGCCACATGACTATGGGACATGAGACAAAAATGGTCCTTGTCCATCTGTGCTTCCCACTCCAGGTGCAACCTATACTCAGCAAAGTTATAGCCGGTTTCTTGGCTCCTCATCATGGCTTGAAAAAAGAGAGTGTAGGCTGGGAGAGACAGCGAACGGATGGATGTGAAGACAAACACCAAGACCCAAATATGAAAGCATGAACTTCTCTGCTCACCTACATACAGGACAAATTGTCCTAGCACAGAAGTAACAGAATCCTAAACCTCTAATACTGAATCCAACCACAAAAATAAGGAAATCCCATGTTAACAGGGGTTTCACAGCACACAACCTGCTCCCTTTGTCCGTGATGACTTCCCGACAAAGCAGATCAGGGTTGTCTTAGTTATAGGAGAGTTGTGTCCTCAGCTGTCTAAACTGACCTTCGTGAATAAAATACATCCTTCAGTGCAGCAACCAGCATGAAGTTACAGTGAAGTTCTGCCTGTGTCGTACAGGGGCCTGGAGATTCAGACACTGAAACAGGAGGTTAATGCCAAGTGCTGGAAAATGTGACACAGAGATACAACAGGGCTCCACACAGACCCATGCTGGGTCTCTGCTCTGCACTCTTTGCACAGAAGCACAGCACGGGGACTCCTAGACTGCCTCTGCAGCTAACAATCCCAGGTTTGGGTGGGCTTGTTAGTGCTTCTGGGTACGTGCTGGCACAACCAGCTGTATCCCACCAAACTGCCTTCACTGCACCTCAGCTCTGCAGCCAGCGCAGGACCCTGCCGCATGTAACCCACCACCCAGATAACCTCTCCACCTGTAACTTGGAGTTGCTACTTGAATTATATCAACCCTGAAAAAGCAGGGACTAATGCCATGATCCCTAGACACAACACTGCCTGAGACTGAAATTCAGAAAGTGCTGCTCTGCTTCTGGTCCCTGTATGTGTAGTATCTGTAGTCTAATACTACAGAGGCACTAGACACGTGAAATGTCCCTGGGAAGAGCAGATGTGTGTTGCTGCTGGAACAGAGGAAGATGGGCTTCTCTTCCTCCTGTCCCTGCTTAGAAGCCCTGTTTTCTTAGATGTCAATCATGCAAATTCAACTTACAAAGCTTAACCATTTCTGCTGGTTTTGGCTGTGACAGAGTTAATTTTATTCACAGTAGCTAGTTTGGGGCTGTGTTCTGCATTTGTGCTGAAAACAGTGTTGATAACACAGGGATGCTTTCCTTACTGCTCAGCAGTGCTTACACAGCGTCAAGGTCTCTTCTACTCCTCACACCAGCGAGGAGGCTGGGGGGGCACGGGAAGTTGGGAGGGAACACAGCTGGATGGCTGACCCCAACTGACCCGAGGGATGTCACACTCTTTCTTGCTGGCTTCCAGCAGCTTCACAGGAATAACAGGACTGGGCTGACTCCAGTTAGTGGCATCCTAACTTCAAAAAAGTAAATGCTAAGAAAACAGATGGAGAAAGATGATGAGGCAGCACAGTTTTAACACTCACTGTTCAACCAGCATCCCAGTTCTGGTACCATTTTCACACACGCAGAGTCACTATGGCAGCAGGACTGGTTACATCCACAAAGAAGCCAACACAATTTCCTCCTCTACAACAACTGTCTACCAGAGAACGGCAGATGGGAGAACACAAACCTGAAATGTAGCAGTTTTCTTTCGGCATCTCTGCAATCGCAGCTGCCCCCTCTCACTGCAGCCAGTTGTCACTCAGGTCTAACGTGAGGATAGAGGTATTGACCATCAAGGAAAGAGCTAAAGCCTTGGCACCCTGCAACAAAACCCCCTAAACTGGGTCATTTACAGTTTCACTGGGTTCACAAAGCTCTTGTGAATATTTCTGTTTCAACTTCCCTCTGTCTGGCAGGGCACGGGGATTTCCCAAAGCCATCAGCAGAATTGTGCAAAAAGATTCCCCTTCAAAAACAATTTAGACTGAATACAATTTAAGATATTTCTTTTCATTTATTATAAAAGAATTAATTTTGCCTTCCACAAAAACGATGGAAAATCCTGCTGTCAGTATTCACCACACAGAGGGAAAGGAAAAGGTCCCAGCCCACTGTGCCTGATGATGTATCTCTTTGGACAGCACTTCTACCTGCCAGTCTGAGTACAGCCATAATAAGCACCCCTTTAGTTACTTATGGCTGCTCTGAATCCTGACCTCAACATTTTAAAAGCCTATATTGTGCCAGTATCCTGATCTGTCAGTGGGAATTCTTAACTTTAGAAATATTTACAATTAAACAGACGTATGGCAGTGACCTTGTGATTACTCCACAGATACTGCAAAATCAAAATATTTTCTCCGGCCTTGGATATCAGACACAGGAAAATGAACTGGAAGGGACCTCAGAGAACTCTTCCAGATAAAATAACAGAACAAAAAGGTTTATCACCGAAAATTAGTATGAAGGGCTGCACCTTTTTCATCGTCCAAACAACACATTTCCAAAATGTCACACCCACAGAAAGCAGCTTTCATGGGTGGGACTACCTGACACGAACCACTGTATGAATGTGCAGACGGTTTATAATTTCTTCCTAAAAATATTAATTAAAAAAATGTGAAGTACCCCAGGGGTGACAATACATTCTCAGGAAGAATTCTCAACCCAAGGGGGAAGAGGTGTAATGACACACCTGCACACTTCATCCTGCCTCCTCCCCTCCTGCATCTGAGGGAGGACACCCACTCCTGGGCCCTGCAAAACAACCTGCTGACAAATCCCCGCCTTATGTGGCATAACACCAGCCCCTAACCGGTATCTGAGCCGCTGGCATGGCAGGGAGAAAAGGGTCCTTGACACATTCTTGACATAAAACTTGGGTTGTTCCGATGCCCAGAGGAGTTATAACAACGTTTTCATTAGCGGGAGAGACAAAACTGACAGTCCCTAGGTTGGGGTGTTTGCACTGGTTTCTGCGGAGGGCCCACAGCCAGGCATGCCGGCAGGGTGTTGGAGGGGACAGCCCCCTGACACCCCAGAGCCCCGCAGCAGGTGTCCCTCACGCCGGGGGATGGTGCCACCGCCCCTCACCCGCGGGCCCAGGCCACGGTGCCGCAGGCTGAGCGCGGGGCCCGCCGTGCGCCGCAGGAG